>NC_089879.1:4695000-4710000 GCF_040182565.1 Anser cygnoides | reverse complement strand
CTCTGCCACACAGGTACCAGCCCTGCAGGGGAAGGATTTGGCCCACTCCAGTCACTCACAGTGCACCCGGGCTTTGTGCTCACCTAGTGCTCCAGGTGCACCTGTATTGAATCATCGCCTTTAAAATAATCAGAGTCATTACTAGATTACGTGTTACAAGGTCTGGGTGCATAAACCCTTAGCACAGAAAATTCTCTTATTTTGCTAACTGCTTAACCATAAAACTGCAACAGAAAGAAATTGTTCCCGTGACTCGTATTTTTCATCATTTGGTCATTAAATAGTGATGGATATAAACCTATAAAGTACCTAAACTGAACCTTTTAACAATCCATGAGCAATACTATCATTTCTTTAATAGAACTCGCTGACCGTGCCTTTCTAAGATGCCATTTGTCATTTTCAGCGTGCAATAATCAATAACTTGGCTTTGAAATAAATAATATAACAGTCACAATATATTATCTTTCAGGCTGGCCCTATACTAACCATAAAACAAGACCTGGAAGGATGAAAACTTTAGGTAAATGCCAAAAATGAAACAACAACAACAGCAACAACAATGATAACAACGAAAAACAACCACAAGAATAGGAGCTAACTGAACAAGAAGCTTTATATAATTTTGCTTCCAAATTAATTTAGACTTCCCTTCTGTTTAGGAAACAACATCTACTTCCAAAACAAAACAAGAATCAGGGATCATCTGACTTCAGGCTGGTGACAACCGCCGTCCCCTGGATTCCCTTGTCACAGGGCTGGTACAACATCTCTCAGGCACCAGGTCAGCAAGGCACATAAGCTCCAACATCAGTCTGTTGTTATTCACCGGAGCAATTAAGCACATGCTAAGTTTTAAACATATGATTGTTACATTAAAATCAATAGGGCCCAAGAGCGCGCCTAAATTAAACGTGTTTCTAAACCCAGCTGGAGTTTAGAAAAGCAGCTCCACGACTAGAGGTCTGAATCCCACTGAAGTTTTGGGGAGCGTGGTGACTGGTGTGTGGGCATGCAGGCTGTGCCACCCCAACTGTGACCTGGGTAAATCCAGCGCTGCGCAGCCTGCCCGTGCAGCCTGCCAGGGTCCATTTCATGGACATCTGGGCCCGAGTCTGTTGCACAGTGTAGAGATGTCTGTAGGCACCGACATAAAAGCTGTCTGCTTCCTCTATCCCCTTATAAATTCATTCATACGAACGGGAGGACATGCTGGAGTCAGGGCACAAGTAGAATGCAAAAGCAAGCTTAACTCTGCACTTCCTCCTTTCACTGGGCCTTGCTCAAATCTCAGAATGGCCGACGTATTTATTTTCCTTGGTTGAATTTGGGCCATGGCCCAGCAAGCCTACGCAAACCCCTTGCCAGCTGCTTTCTCACTTCTACCCAAAAGTGAGTCTGCTCTTTCTGAGGCAGGGGTAAGAGGGGAAGAAGTGAGGCCTTTTTCAGGTTCAGGGGAAGTGTCTTGAGAGCAGAAGATCCCATAAGAGATCTGTTTCTCTAGCTAGCTGCTCTTAGGAATGAAAACTCAGAAAAGAATTTTCTTTAGAGTGAAATCTCCAGGTGTAAACAGGGCTTTAGACCTGTTTTGGGAAGAAAGACCTCTTTTGGGAAGCTCTCCCAGGCCACAACATTGCCCACAGCAGGGCCATGCCCAGCCCTGGAGGAGAGTGCTTGGTGGCAGCAGGACAGCCACCAGCAGCTGCCCTAGCACCTCCCGTGCATGCTCCCAGGCTAACAGCACACCTCTGCGAGCTACCACCTCTATACGAGCCTCCCAGCTGCCCAGCAATCAGCCCCGGCCATAAACACTCTCATTCCTTGGGTGCTACGTAATTACGGAGTTATAAACAACAGAAGTTCCCATCCCCAGGTCTGAGCAGCCCTTGTCACTCGTGTGCTTTGAAATAATGATAACAATTAAAACCAAACAAGCTCCACATTAAACCGCTTACATCCTCTGCTGCCGTTATAATCGATACGGCCCCAGCACACGCCACTCAGATAAGCCACTTCATCTTTACCACCTTTTGGAAATCACTTAATCACCCTTCCCTTCCCTGCCCCATCTAGACTGCCAGGTCTTCAGGGCAGAAATGGCTGGAGTAACAGTGGTTTAGTGTTTCAATGAAGTCCCAGCCTTGGCTCGACTCCCCAGGAGCTCTTGTAAACACAAATAATTAATTTTATATTGTCTGTTTAAGATCAGGAAAGTGGGAGTTTGAAGGAAGTGATTTAATTTGATTTGCTCTCTTACTTTTAAACAGAATTGAAGACTACAATTAGGGTGACAATCTATGAGAGGACAGGCGAGAAGGAAACTTTAAGACCACTAAAGAAAGATAGCTGGAGTCTGTAGAGCATTCATTATAAGTAATGCCAGCACGTGAATCTAAAAATAGCGTCTCTGATGCTGTGTGTATATGACTGATATTAAAAATGACTGATTTAAAAGAAAGCGCTTCACCTCTGTTGCCAACCAGGAAGGCAGGTCTCCAGTATTCTCAGACTTAAATGCTGCCAGTATTTCACGTTAGGATAGTCATAAAGTTAAAGGTTAATAGGCTGTACAAATGACAGAGTTTAAAGGGAAAAATGAAGATGGGAAGATTTCTAGCACTTAGGGAACATTTTAAAAATGAAGCTCCTCGGTCTAATGTAATTTTTCCTATATTCTTTCTCACGCTGTTGATCATTATTGAAAATATTTCTATTTGCATAAGTGATTTCTCCTTCACTGCCCACCTCCGTTTGCTTTTTGGATGATCATTACTTCCCACAGTACATGATGAGTCATAATCCTGCTGCCTGCCATAACAGTCTGCTGCCACGAGAAGGTAATCGGCCTAAATTAAAGCCGGAGCCTCAGCGGGAGGATGGGCAAGGGAACCCGGAGAACGAGGAAGGCTTTTATTTAATTGTGAGCCATTAGAACTGGCAGGTCGAGGAGAAATGCAAATACGTGCATTGCTGGAAATGGAATTGGGTTGTGTTGTTTCACATTAGCCCAACAGATGTTGTGAGTGGCCAAAAGCGTATTGCTGTGTCAGCTTTGCTGCCATGAATGGCAGGCTTTTTTCTTTTCTTTTTTTTTTTTTTTTTTTTGTGACAATGGAGCTAGAAATCAGAATCTAATGGCACGAGTAATGTGACTAAGATAAATACTTTTACAAGGGGACTGCCAATTATCATGTTTGCTTTTGCACCCGTGGAGAGAAATTCTCCCCTGTTGCCTATGTAGGCCTTGCAGAGCAAGGAAAAAAGGCCGTCCTTCAAGCATTGTTTCTTCTGGCACTCGGGACTGAAATCGCCGTGAAGTGTGGTTCTTCAAGTTGTGCTGTTTCTTGGGTGGCCCGAATGCTCTTCCTCGATCGGATCAGTGCCTGGATTCATCCCAGGACATTTAGGGTGGAAGGTGCCCCTGGAGGCCTTCCAGTCCAGCCCCTGAGATCAAGGTGGTCCTTTTAATCTTCTCCCAAGTGCAAATGCTACACGCATTATAATGCTAAACTGCAACAAGGAGTTGAAAATGAGTGAAACACCTCCAAGACAACATTTATTCTTACTGCTTTCTTCATGTGTTCAGGCGACTGACCCAGCTAGCACTGAAGACCGGGTGTGCAGAGGCTCCCCTTCAGCCCGCCGCCTGGGAGGTAAATAAGAAGTCCCCAGCAGTGCCCCTGGCTATGGCTTTTCTTCCTTTGCCTTCTTCAGGTAGCTTCTGTTTTTCTGCAACATGTCCTTAAAAACCTTCTGAGCCTGAGACATGCTGAAGAAGTCAGGTATTCCTAATTTGCTGTAGTCCAAGTAACAAAGAAATGTGGAACAAATATGGCTGCTGAGCAAAAGCCTCCTCCACTCTGGAGCTAAAGTAAAATAAAGGCCTGTGCCTTGGCACTTCCTCTAGTAATGAATTTTGTGCCTGCACCACAGGACCAGACCTTTGTATCTGCACAGAAACATCCCGAAGTTGTAGGAGATGTTCCGTACAGAGCTGCTCCGAAGATCGGGATGTCAGGCTCCACATTCCCTGTGCATGCACCAAGGTGAAACCCAGGGAGCCCTTACGGAAGAAGTTTTAATGATTACAGTGGCTCTTGGTGTCCTGCAGCAGTAACTCAAGACTGCAATGGAGCTTTCTCATGCTGGGTAGCATGGTATATTTTACAAATTTCTGTGAGATTTCTTCTGTTGAATATTGACATCTGATTTTTTTCCTTCCTTCTTTGCTTGAGCTTCTATATTCCAGTCCTCAATTTCTGCTATGCTGTATGTCTTCCTAACACTATAGCATTGATTTGACAGAACACAACAGCATTGAAACTCTTATTTAGATGTGCAAACATTGTATTCATTTTGCATGTGACATTAGATAGAATATGATAAAAAATATTTTCTAAAATGAAGACAGAGGTAAATCCACCTCCTTGTTCCTTTCTGCAGGGACTAAGATGCTGAGTAAATGAAATTAGAAGTCTGCTAGGAGTAAAATGCTTGCAATGCAAACAGATTTCTTAAGACTTACTTTTACCATTGCTTGGATGGAAAAGTTTTGCAAGATCTCCAATAACTAACTTACAGAGCATTTTCCTAGTCTGAAACAATGAGTCATGAACTGCCTTTGGGAGAGTTTGGGGCTCCTCTTTCCACCCTCAGGATCCCTTGCTCTGCAACTAACTTCTTGGATCTGAATAAGACCACTGCAAGCAAGAGCTATTTTTTGTGCTGTCCCTTAGCCTCTGAGGGAGCTCTCACACCCATGGGTTGGCTGGTAGAGTCCTTCACCCTTCTGTGTTAGCAGCTACTCATGTAAGAAGGTCTGTGATACCAGTGGAACCGCTGCTGTGAAGAAGGGCTCACCTAAATCCTTTCTCTTTGGCCCTTCACAATGTCTGGTTCTTCATTCATTTTTACAGGGGGATGGAATGGTTATAACGTTCCAAAATAAAAGACAGTTTTCTTCTGAAAAAGAGGCCAGGCCTAGGAGTTGAGTGTGGAAAATGCTGCCTGTAGCCTTTTATTAGCGTCATTCACTCTAATATATCTGCCTTGCATGGCAAGAAAAGTATAAACAAATGGCAGGGTATTGGTTTTTCAATAACAAGGTTTAAACCAAGGATATAAAAAACATCTCTTATCTGACGGTATTTATGAAACAATTAATATTGTCAATGTCTTTTCCATCTCCTCCAAGTTGCGCATACTGCATAAACCTTGATATATCTCCGAGAAGTACAAAAAATGCCAGCTGGAGAATAAACAGGGCAATGCGCCAGCACTATTGGAAAGGGAAACGGTTGCCATGTCTTCTTATAAAATGCTTTGATATTAAAATAAACCAAGAGGTAGTTCTCTCGAATTTGCCTGTAAAGGCTCGGGGCGCTGTTGCCAAAGGCTCTCAGTTTTGCCTTGTAACCTCAGGATCTAGACACAGTTCATAACTTTCGTCCTCGCAGGCTCTCACAGTAGCAGTGAGTCTCTCCACCTCTCACCGTCGTGGGCACGCCGGAGCCTGACCCCGCATCCCGCAGCCCTGGAGCTGCCCGCCGCTGCTGGCCGTGGTGCTGCAGCAGAGCTCCTGGGGCAAGGACGCCCGCCTGGCTTGGGGCTGACTTCATTGCCGTGGTTGTAATTAGCAGCAGGAGCATCCCAGCAGTCATCCTCCACGCACTGGGGTTGGAGCCTGCCCGCAGTGAAGAGGAAGCGTTTTGGTAAGAATGCCGAGCGCAGCCCAAGGCTCCCGGGTGGAGGTTCTGGTGGCAGCGTGGCGTGGCCGCCTCAGCCTGCCTCCCCGCCTTGTCTGTCACCTACACGTGCAGAGCTGCTTATCTAGGAGGCTCCGTACCGGACGGCCGCGAAGCATTCCGATTGATACATTATCATTTCAGAGCTTAGGATGGAGGTGAAGGGCGTTATCAAGGGCGTCTGGAAACTGATCAGTGTTCTGCGATCTGATCGGCTTCAGCGCTCTGCAAGCACGGTCTCTACAACGGAATAGAGACAGTCTTATCCCCTTATCCATACAAAGCCTTGCTGCCAATAAACCAAAAACGAATAAAAAACAACCAGCCAACCAAAAAAAAACCCAGAGAGGTATCACCTGCCCATTTGCCCTCAAAGCTTTTAGCATATCCTCTGTCCCTCATCGCAGTGCTGCTCTCAGGCACAGTAACACGTAATGAATTCCCTGTGGCAGCACGGCGTGTACTGTTTACAATTTTCCTCACTGAAATATTTGAGGCACGAGTGATCTAGAGGAAAATGGAAATATATTGAAAGTAATTTTTTGTGACAGCATTACACAAGTAACTTCGGTCTCATACTCTGTCGATAACAACACACGGCAAGAATACTTGTCAAATGATGAGGAGAAACGGCATTTGCTTAATATATTAGGAATTTTATTTTGACAGTTCTATTGCTCTGTAGATACCCAGGAGTGCTTGCAGGTATTGCATTTCATGCATATGCCATGTCAAAATTGTTCCACTTTATGTCATTTGTTATTGTTATTATTTGTCTTTCCTGCCACCTTGAACCAGATGTTCAGAGATGTTGTCGGGGCCAACTGTACAGTCCCCTTTGGTGTAACTGCAGCAGTGATGGCTGCACCGTTGGTGAAGCTGAGCAAGCATCCGTGCGTCAAAGGTTTTGCCCTGCAGTGGATTTCATCCTTCTGCTCTCCATCAACCATCTTCAGACCCCCCCCCCCCAGAACTGCTCTGCACATCTCAGAGCAGTTGGATAATTACAGATCCACTGCCAAGGGCCCACCTGGGCAGGGAAACAGCACAACACAGCTTGTGTTCAGGGGTCCCTGGGAGGGTCTAGTTGTCTGTGACTAGTAGCCACGGGGTACTAGAAAAAGTTAGGTACGTTTTGTTTGGCTCTACATCTAACCTTTCTGGTCCTGGGGTTTTCCTGGCACACAGCGCTGCTCTAATCAAGTTTATTACCAATGAATTTCTGATATCTACTGCTTATGTTTAACTAAAATATATTTTAAAAAATTTCTATGTGATGCTTGACTTTCTAATAGATTTTTAATTTTTCAACCATGTAAAAAAAAAAAAAATCATTGCATGCTACATAAACGTATAGCTCTTCCCCAAAGAAGGAATGGTTTGGAATTTGACTTTGGAGGAAAGAACTCTTACTCCAGAGCAGTCATTTCTTGCCCTCTGATGCTCACATCTTTATAAAGTGAGTTTGAGCATTTATAATAATATACAGAGGGTGGAAATAAGAAACTTCATTATCCAGGGTAACATTTTTCCAGGAATGTACAGAAATGTTATGTCAAAAGAAACCCAGAAATCTTATTTTTTCGGTTTGCTTTTGCAGAATGGGCAGAATGGTCTGCATGCCATGGGAGGGATGTGAACGCCTGAGCTGTCCGCACACCTGAAGAGGAGATGTCCCCAGCCAAAAGAGGCAGAAGGAGCCGCCCGTGGTGTGCACATCACCTGTGCTTCTCGGGATTCCTGAGGCACTGAGCATGCCTGAGGAGTAACCTTCCCTGAGGACCAGCAGGCAAGACAGACTCATTAATAAGTGCAAAGCACGCTCAGGTCTTGACATAGAAGCTCTTGCCAAGGCGTAATATGGCCCCATCATTCATTTATTTTGCAAAATCATGAGCTATTTGGGGGATCTGCTGACTCAGGGCAAGCTGGTTCGGATTGCCATGCCATTTATAACAGAAGTACTTAGGGAAACTAGGGTGACCTCAAGATCTTTTAATAAAGTGCAAAATGCAGCTCCTGTTCGGTATGTGTGTTCAGCATACCTCTTGTACAATTGCCAAGGATCTCAGATATGAATGCGAGACTCTTCATAAGTAGCTGATTTTTGAGTCAATGGGCTGTAACACTTTTGAAATCAATGATTATTTAAGAACTCCTAAAACTGCACATTGTTCAGCTGCTGTGCACACAAACATTGGATCTATTCTGTTCTCAGTTGGCTCTCTGCAAATGGGTAATTTGGATCTGAGGTCTGAAGGCTGAGTGTGGATTATAACAACTCTTTTTTTTCCTAGTCAGGCCAGTAAAACATTCACCATGCAGCTTCGCACTTCTTTTTTAATTCAGTAGGGGCTGAAAATTCTCTGCATTTTTCAGCTTTGGTTTCAGGATTCTCATGATTTTAAAAAATATGTGATTTTACAAAAATATGTGATTTTCACATTCAAAAATATATAATCTCACAAAGAGATCTGCTTGTTTGGGATTTCACCAGTGCAGATGTTTATTCTGATTTTTGATTTTTTTTTCTTACATTCTAGATGGTAGCTCAGCGTTTATGACTTGGTATATGAGCACCAGTCTTCAGATTTAGAACCACAAGCTGCCAAGTTGCCACCTATCCATTGGTCTTTGGATGTTTCTGTCCTTTCATATTGTGAAACAGGTAAGATGAGTAACAATAAAGCTTAATTCGGATGAGATGTCAAAGAACAGCTTATGTTTTGTCTTGAAACTCTCCCATGATACTTCTATCCACAAGAGATATCCTACAGTATGTTTAGCTGACCTCTTTTCTGTGAGTGTGCTTGTGAAAGTGATAAATTGTGCACACCTGGCTAATATCAACACAAAGATGATCATACTTTCTAGAAACTGGACTGGTGGGCAGGTCGCAATGACAAAAGCAAAGGATATGTTGTATGGGTTTGTGATGACTTTAGAGCATTGTATCACTTCATATAGAGCATGTGTGTAGTGTTGTATGAGATGAAGACTGTACTTAGATCACATCATTTGCCCATCAATTCTGTCCCCATGGATTTATTCCAAAGTACGTGGCAGTTCACAACAGAAGTTGTTTCACTAAAACATCATAACCTCGAAATTTTTCCTCTTTTCTCTAAAAATGATATCTTTGTGAGTCAGACACAAGACTGTGATGGGCCTCAGAAACAAAACTCTCATAAATTAAACAACTTGCTCTCCTGCAGTGCAACCAGGTTCAGAATGAAAACTCTAATATTTGTCAGGAAAGACTCTCAGCCTGCCAGGAAGCTGCCAGAAAACAGAGACTTGCAAACCCTTGCATTTAAAGGAACAAAAATGCCATTGTAAGGCACAATAAGGGCACAACTTTAAATGTTCCAAAACTCCTCCTAACCTACGTGCATCAGATACAACCTCGTACTCAAGCTAGCAAAACCTCAGGTAGGTTACCAAACATAACTTGCTGGTAGTTTTTCTAGTCTTGAATAAAACATCCTTATCAAACACATCCTGCAACAGACATTTCTGCTGATGAGAAAGTAGCATCCCTTTTCTGGGTAACCGCTGTTTATTTCCAATCATGCATTCAGAAGAAGCAATTGAAAGAGTAGCAGAGAAATGCAATGTTTCTGAATAACTCCAGTTTTACAGGGGCCCTGATAGTATGTAACAATTTGCGATAGGAAAGGGAGAGCCACTGAAGGTGGCTCAAAGTCTACTGTAGTTAATCTCTGGCATTCACAAAAATTGTTTTTAGCTGCCTGGGCAGCATAACAGCAGCTCTAAAATCTGATGGTGGAAGAATTCATTTCAATTTCCTGAGTAAGTAACATTCACATGTGAGGCAAACTAGCAACTGTGTTCTCATCTTTCTTCCGTCTCCCCCTGAACATCTAAAACTTGATGCAACGAGGCACTTCAGCCCTGCCCCGTGGAAGAAATTGTTTAAATTTAGCCACAAAATTAAGTACCGCTCTGACGGTTACTGTTTCCCTACACTTGTAAGGCCAAATGCTGCAACCATCTATAGGAGAGCATGGAGCTGGTCTAGGGAGAGGCTGGCTGGTGCCTTGCACTGCTCAGGGAAGGTCCTGCTGCTGTCAGAGAGCTTCTGCTGGAGCACGAGCAGATGCAAAGCTCACGAACCACACAGTGCACATACACGCTTCAGCCTAGTGAGAGTGTGCCTCTTTAGAAAAACAATGAAAAAGAAGAGGCAGTACTGAGACGGGATAAATAAGGAGATAAATCACTTTGCAATACAATGCGAGCCAAACCTGAAAATAAACAATTACTTTAAATCATATCAAGCACCTATCACAAACATCACATTTATACAATTGATCCATGTGTAAATTAGCCAATTAATTCTGGATTGGAACACTAATGAAATAATAATTATCTGTTTACAATGGAATGGTATGAGTGTGGGTCTGGGAACAGAAATAGAAGAAAGACTGCAGCAAATTCCACCTGGGTCCTCCACTGCTGAGCATGGGGACGGGTCAGTCAACAGATATTGCAAGGGGACATAAATGAAACACACAAAAGTGTATGTTTTTTTTTTCTTTTTGGTGTGTGTGATACAGAATAAAGAATTGCAAAGTAACTTGTTTTTTCTTTTCTGCTTAGCTTTTTTCACTATGGGTGGTTGTTTACCCCGAGGGACTAGAGCCATTAGGACCTGATAGTCACCAAAGAAGTAAAAGAGGGAGGTAAAAGGGTGGGAATTTCAATACAGAATGGTTTTAGTGACTCAGATCTGCAGCAAGAACTTTTCTGAGACGGGGGAATGCACTGAGGTCTTCTATAAAAACTTTGCACCTTGGTTTTTCATGTGAGAGCTGCAAACAGACAGAACAGAGCTTTAACCCAGCTCCTCATGTGGTAAACAAGAGCCCTGGGCTGTTTTCTGTCTAATAACCACTTTCTGTCTCTCATTTTTCCTATGCATTGCAGCCCACAGTTGAGGAGTATTTCCACTGAAATGGACTTTCCTTGATAATTTCGTGATGATTTTTACTTTGCCCGATGCCCTTAAGAGCAGCGGATGTTTAGAGGAAGAGTTTTTCTATAAACTCCTACGAATGGCTGAGACCCTGTCCCCAAGGTGTGCATGGCTGATTTTTCATTTCTGCACTCCCTGTTTACCTAAACTAATCCTTGCAATGACACTAGCGGTTTAGAAATGGTCACAAAAGAAAGAGTGTTCTGAAAAGTCACGTACACTGAACATATGTGGTAAATATCATGCCTGCTGCAGCCAAAAATATTACTTGATTGGGTCCGTGGAAGCTTCCCAGGATTTATAACCCAAAATGTTCTGGGGGAAGCAGAAATCCTGGAGATAGCTTGCAAGCACTGCCATTGAGAAATTTGATTCAGATAAAAGATGTGTTATTTCTAATTGCTAGGTGGATGCCTTTGAAACGGAATAACAAGAGAAGGAAGAGAAATCAGTTGTAATGATCAGGGCATTAAAACATTTAAATGTAGAGATTTTTGCCTCCCTAAGCACACCCACACGCCTTCAAGTCTATAGCTCTACATATGCCAGGACAGATGTTTGCAGTAGATGCACACATGTATCTCAAATGTTGAGAAGCACGCCAGAATTAAGAGGCTGGGTCCTTCCTTTCCTTTCCTTTCCTTTCCTTTCCTTTCCTTTCCTTTCCTTTCCTTTCCTTTCCTTTCCTTTCCTTTCCTTTCCTTTCCTTTCCTTTCCTTTCCTTTCCTTTCCTTTCCTTTCCTTTCCTTTCCTTTCCTTTCCTTTCCTTTCCTTTCCTTTCCTTTCCTTTCCTTTCCTTTCCTTTCCTTTCCTTTCCTTTCCTTTCCTTTCCTTTCCTTTCCTTTCCTTTCCTTTCCTTTCCTTTCCTTTCCTTTCCTTTCCTTTCCTTTCCTTTCCTTTCCTTTCCTTTCCTTTCCTTTCCTTTCCTTTCCTTTCCTTTCCTTTCCTTTCCTTTCCTTTCCTTTCCTTTCCTTTCCTTTCCTTTCCTTTCCTTTCCTTTCCTTTCCTTTTTCCTTTCCTTTCCTTTCCTTTCCTTTCCTTTCCTTTCCTTTCCTTTCCTTTCCTTTCCTTTCCTTTCCTTTCCTTTCCTTTCCTTTCCTTTCCTTTCCTTTCCTTTCCTTTCCTTTCCTTTCCTTTCCTTTCCTTTCCTTTCCTTTCCTTTCCTTTCCTTTCCTTTCCTTTCCTTTCCTTTCCTTTCCTTTCCTTTCCTTTCCTTTCCTTTCCTTTCCTTTCCTTTCCTTTCCTTTCTCGTTTCCTTTTCCCCTTCCCTTTCCCTTTCCTTTCTCCCTTCCCTCCCAGCCCACCCCCGCCCGTTCCGCACCCTGTGCCCGGTTCCCCCCGGCCCGGTCCCGGCAGGGGGCGCTTCCTGCCCGGCGGGGCCGGCGGGCGGCGGGGAGGCGGCGGCAGCTCCGGGCCGGGCAGGGAAGGAGCGGACAAGGAAGGGGAAAGGAGGGTCCCCCAAATCGCTGCTGCTCCGCGGCGGAGCTGGGGGGAAAACACCGTGCCCCGAGGTGCCTGGGGGGGAGGAGCCGGGCGTTGCAGCGACATCCAGGGGGGCGCCGCGCTCCGGGCATCCCGCTCTCGGGGCCGGGGGCTCGGGCAGCCCGCACGGCTCGGCCCGGCTCGGCCCGGCCCGGAGCTGCCGCCGGGTTTTGGGGTGCGGGGATGAAGAGGGGTGGCCGGGCGGCGGGGCCGCTTTGGTGGCAGGAGCGGGGCGTCCCTCGGCTCCCTTCTCTCCCGTGGTGCTTCAGCGGAGCCGGTGTCCCTTTGTGCTAATAGCCCCGTCCTCATTTGCTGCCTAATTGGCCTATATAAAGCCAATAACGGGCGGGCGCTCGGAGCCTCCAGCCGCAGCAGCACGTCGCAGGGGGGCCGGGGCCGCGGCGGCTGCGGGCAGGCAGGGGCTGAGCGGAGCCTTCTCCTCCCGGCTGCCTCCCCGCCTAATCCCATTTGCCATCGTGCGTGCCCAATCGCCGTGTGCTCCCCGCGTTTAACTTGGATGACATTTTGATTTCATCATTAGCATCCGGCGCCAGGTTGACGCAGCAGCGAGCGGCGGCGGCGGCGGCGGCGGCGGCGGCAGCGACGACCCCCGGCTCTCTCCGCCTGCCCGCAGCAGCCCCCCGGTGCCTGGGGCTGCCAGGGTCCCCCCGGCCCCCCGCCCTGCCGCCCCCCCATGCGAGGGGCCCCCGGCCGGCCCCGCCGCCCCGCTCCCCCGCCGCGCCGCCGCGCCTCTCCCCCGCTCCGCCGGGAGCCGCCTCGGGCGGGCAGGAGCCGGGCGGGCACCGGAGGATGCCGGAGACCGGGCAGGAGCCGCCCAGCGCCCCGCCGCCCCCCAAGGAGTCGTTCTACATCAAGAACCTGCTCAACGGAGACCCCCCGAAAGCGGCCCCCAAGCAGCCGCGCCCGCTGTTCGCCCCGTCGGGCAAAGGCGCGGCGGACGGAGCCGGCTTCGCCCTGTCGCAGGTGGGCGACCTCGCCTTCCCCCGCTTCGACATCCCGGCGCCGCGCTTCGCCCTGAGCGCCCACTGCCTGGAGCGCGCCCAGACCTGGTGGTACCCCTACGCCCTGACCCCGGCCGGAGCCCACCTGCCCCGCACCGAAGGTAGAGCTCCCCGCCTCCCCGACGGGGCGGCCGCGGGGATGGGGACGGCGAAGGGGAGCGGGGACCGGGGTGGGGACGGGGATCGGGGACGGGATGGGGACGGGGAGCCCGCGGTCGGGGTCGCGCAGCCCGGCCCGGCGTCCCCCCGCTGCCCCCCGACGGGGCGCCGGGCCGGGCGGTGAAGGTGTCTCTTTGTGTCCCTCTCTCCCCCCTGCCCGCTGCCCCCCGGTCCAGCCGCCGAGAAATCCCTCCTGAGGGACTCGTCCCCGGCCTCGGGCACCGACAGGGACTCCCCGGAGCCGCTGCTCAAGGCGGACGCGGAGCACAAGGAGCTGGACTCCAAGAGCCCCGACGAGATCGTGCTGGAGGAGAGCGACTCGGAGGAGGCCAAGAAGGAGCCGGGCGCGGAGGACTGGAAGAAACGGGAGGAGAGCCCGGAGAAGAAACCGTGCCGCAAGAAGAAAACCCGCACGGTGTTCAGCCGCAGCCAGGTCTTCCAGCTGGAGTCCACCTTCGACATGAAGCGCTACCTGAGCAGCTCGGAGCGGGCCGGCCTGGCTGCCTCGCTGCACCTCACAGAGACCCAGGTGAAGATCTGGTTCCAGAACCGCCGCAACAAGTGGAAGCGGCAGCTGGCGGCCGAGCTGGAGGCCGCCAACCTGAGCCACGCCGCGGCGCAGCGCATCGTCCGCGTCCCCATCCTCTACCACGAGAACTCGGGCGCCGAGGGCGGCTCGGCCGCCGCCAGCGCCCCCGGCACCCAGCCCCTGCTCACTTTCCCCCACCCCGTCTATTATTCCCACCCCGTGGTCACCTCCGTGCCCCTCCTGAGGCCCGTCTGAGCCCGCCGCGTTCCCCACCCCACCCCGATCCCCGGCCCCCGCGTAAGTAACTGCGGCCACGGCGCGGCCCCGACGGCGAGGGCCCGGGGCGGAGGGGGGGGGGGGGGGGAGGCGGAGGGGAAAAGAACGGAAAAAGCGGCCGGGACCCCGGGGAGAGGTTGGGGGGGGAACGAAAGAGGGAGCTCGGAGAGCCCCCCGGGGCTGTCACGCCGTTTGGGAGCGTGGCCGAAAGCCGCGGTGGGCTCGGCGGCTTTAGGTTTATTTTTGTATTAAAAAAGAAAAAAAAAAAAAAAAGGAAAAAAAAAAAAAAGGTGGGGAGAATAAAAAGCGAACGATCCCGCGCCACTCCTCGAGGTTTGCCAAACGCTAAAGGGAAAGGCGAAAATTTCCGTCCCTTTCGGACCTCCCCTCTGCCTCCGGACCGCGCCGGCTCCCGACCCTGGTGCGACTCCGACTCCAGCGACCGCGGCTTTTCCTTGGGGCAGCCCTCGGCACCGATTTGCCTCTTTCTTTCCCCATATTTTGTACCTTTCGCTTTCTGCCATGGGACTTTCTAACTAGCGAGAACTACAGCCTCACAGCGAACGGCTGAACACGCCGGCACCACCGGGTGCCGCTTATTTATTATCGGTTCCGTAGAGATTTTAAATCCTTGCTTTGAATTCTTGTTTTCCTAGCAGTTGTCTTTATTTTTTTTTTCTTTATTTTATTTTTTCCTTGTAAAGTTATTTCGGTATTTGGGGGAAAAAAAAAAAATCTGTACTCTTTTGATTTCTTTTGTAACGCTGACTCTTCTTATTGTACCTTTGA
>NC_089879.1:4545000-4690000 GCF_040182565.1 Anser cygnoides | reverse complement strand
CAATTAGTCCATTAATGAGTCTATCAAGTAGTTAAGTAGTTAAAGATTATGCCGCTGGTCTGGGTAACAGTCGTCATCTCGCTATACCTAATTATATTATAAGTACTTTATTCAATATACCAGACATAATATGGTGACTTGGAGTTAATGAAAATGTCATTTTAAAACGTCTTGACATTTGTCTCTATTGATTTGTATATTTCCATCTCATTCTTTGCTTTCCCTGATTTGATTTTTTTGGGGGTATGTTTCAGGAGAGGGGGAGCGACGGCACCGGGAGGAGGCGGGGAGGAGGAAACCACGGCGGAGCTGGGACCCCCCCCGGTGCTGCGGGAGGGGGGCTCCGCCTCGTCCCGTCGGGGCACGTCGGGGTTAACGCCCCGGGGGGCTCGGCCCCACGCGTGTTTTGGGTGCCCCCGGGGCTTCGGCAACGCCTGGGTGGCTCCGGGATGCTGCGGCGAGAGGCAAAGCTCGCCCCGTTTGGGTGACCCCCTCCGTTCCCCAGCTTCCCGGGGTGGGGGGGGGGGATCAGGGGGAGGCAGCCGTCGGGGCTGCCCACCCCCAGCCCCGGGCAGCCGTCGGGGCTCGGCCTGCCCTTTATCGCCGCCCGGGGGAAGAGCCCCGGAGTCCCGACAAAGTTGATTTGGGATCGCGGGAGGACGGCCCCTTCCCCTGCGGCCCCCCCCCCCCCCCCGGCTCGCAGACCCCGGGAAGCCGGCGCGGGAGGCTTCTCCTCAAACATTTGCAGCAGCCGCGGCGCAAAACGGGATTTGTCGGCTCCTTCCCGGTCCGCCCCGTAACCTTATCGCCGTTATTATTATTTTTCCTTCACTCCGATGAACAGCAGGGTAAAGACCCCCGGCCGGACCCCCGACGGCACCCGCAAGCCGCCCATCCCCGCGTCCCCCTCTCCCCCCCGTCGGGGGGCGCGGAGGCCCGGCGGGCTCCGAGGAGCCCCGCAGCCGGGGGGGGGGGCCCCCCAGCCCCTTTCCCTCCCGGCCCCCCCGGCCCCCCCCGGCCCCCCGCGGCTTTCCAAACTTTCCGCGGCCGCCGTCGCCGCCGTGATTGGCGCTGCGGAGGCCACCTCCATGCAAATGAAGCCCCGCCGCCCGCCGCCCGCGGATCAATAGGGACGCGGGGGAAGGAGCATGCAGTCCGCCTGGGCAGGCGCGGGGAGAGCCGGCAAAGGCACGCCGAAAACCCCCCCAAAAGAAACCCCCCGGCAGCCCGGAGCGGGCTCCCGGCTCCCCCTCACCCCCCCTCTCCCGCATCCGCCGGCCCCCCGAGCTCCTCTAAAGCGAGAGCTTTCCTCCTCTTATTTCTTATGAACCCAGGATGAGCAGCAAAGAAGACCCGAGCAAGTGCTGCCCGGCCGCTGCTCCCGTCTCCAGTTTCACCATCCAGTCCATCCTGGGCAGCGGCGGCACCGACGGCCCCCGGGCGGCCGGCGCCAAGGCTGCGGCTTGGCCCCCCCGCGCCAGGAACCCGTCCCTCTCCTCGGACGAAGAGGAGCCCGACGAGAGCTGGAAACACCGCGGCTGCTTCTGCCCCGAAGCTCACGGCCCCGCCGAAACGTGCCCCAAGCACCGGCCCGTCGGCTTCACCTGCCTCAGTGAGTACCGGGGAACCTCGACGGCGCGGCCGGGGCCTCCCCGCCCGGCCCTCGACGGGGGGGGGGGGGGGGGGGGGGGGGGGACGGGGACACGGCCGCAGTCCCGCTGCTTTCGGGGCAAAACGGATTTGCGGCGTCCTTGGCCGAGGGGGGAAGGAGCCCTCTTCCTCCTCCTTCTCCTCCTCCTCCTCCTTGCCGCCCCGGCCGGGGTATTTCTCCCCTCCCCGGCGAAGGGGCGCGCTCGATGTGACGGATAACGCTCGTTTGCTCACATTCGGCTTATTTACAGCGCTCGGGGAAGGGGAAGGAAGGCGTTTGTTTTCAGCATTATTTCTGGCTAAACGGCCTGTGAAATGCAGGGCTGTAAAGTCAAACCTGCCGGCTCGCGGCGGGAAGGGAGGCAGCCCTAGCCTGGCACCCAGCTGCCTTCGGCGGGGCGGGCGTATCCACCCCTCTGTTCACCCCTCCGTCCCTTCATCCACCCCTCCGTCCCTTCATCCACCCCTCCACACCTTCTTTCATCCCTTCTTTCATCCCTCCATCCATCCTCCCACCCCTCCATCCCTCCTTCCACCCCTCCATCCCTCCGTCCCTATGATGACAGCACATCTATAGGACAGCCTCTGACGGCTTCCCCGGCATTGCTACCGTTTATTTTTCCGCCCCCGGGACCGGGGACAGCGGCTGCTCGCCCGGGGCTCCTCTCGCCCCTCAGCCGTCGGGGGTGGGGGGAGGCACCGGTGCCGTCCACCGTGCGACCCCCGCGCTGTGGCTCTGTTGCAGGC
Organism: Anser cygnoides; assembly: GCF_040182565.1. Lineage (NCBI taxonomy): Eukaryota > Metazoa > Chordata > Aves > Anseriformes > Anatidae > Anser > Anser cygnoides. The sequence goes on along the minus strand of NC_089879.1, from coordinate 4,687,603 downwards.
AGCAGCAAGGGGAGCGGAGCGGCGGCGGGCAGCGCGGAGCGGCCGCCTTTCCTCTCGCCCTCGCAGCAGGACTTTAAGGAGGAGAAGGAGAAGCCGCTGGGACCCCCCTCGCCTTCCTGCGGGGACCGGCAGCGAGACGGCGGGGACCGGCAGGCCGGAGCCGCCAAGAAGAAGACGCGCACGGTGTTCAGCCGCAGCCAGGTGTACCAGCTGGAGTCCACCTTCGACATGAAGCGCTACCTGAGCAGCTCGGAGCGGGCCTGCCTGGCCTCCAGCCTGCAGCTCACCGAGACCCAGGTGAAGACGTGGTTCCAGAACCGCCGCAACAAGTGGAAGCGGCAGCTCTCGGCCGAGCTGGAGGCGGCCAACATGGCGCACGCCTCGGCTCAGACTCTGGTGGGGATGCCGCTGGTGTTCAGGGACAATTCGCTCCTCAGGGTGCCGGTGCCACGCTCCCTCGCCTTCCCTGCGCCCCTCTACTACCCCGGCAGCAACCTCTCGGCCTTACCGCTCTACAACCTCTACAACAAGATCGAGTACTGAGCGCCTCCCGCCCCGTCGGGGGCTTGGGGACAGGGGGCTCCAGGCCGGGGGGCTCCTGGCAGGGGGGCTCCAGGCACAAGGGGTCGGGGCTGGGGGGCTCCACGACCCCCCCCCCTCCCAGCTCCGTTTCCCCCGGGGGAGCTCAGAGAGGAACGAAATGGGGGGCCCCGACGGGGCGCAAGCGGCCTGACCCGGCCTCACGGCCCCTGCGCGCCCCCCCCCCCCCTCCCTCCGCCGTCCTGCCACTTGAAAAGAAAATTAATTATTAAAAACTAAAAAAAAAAAAAAAGCGTTATTTCAGATCTGTACATATTTTTAAAGGAAATAAAACGTTTTAAGCCTCGTTTGTAAATTTGCCAGCTCCCCACCGCGTGTTTCCGAAGCGCTGGGGGGGGGGGGGGGGGAAGCGGGCATGGCTCGGGGGGGGGGTTGGCAGGGGGGGAGTGGGAGAGAAAAACAGAAAATGAACAAAAAAATAGAGAAATAAATGAAAAAAGGGCTGGAGGAAGAAGTAAGGTGAGGGGGCTGCCAAGGGGTGGAAGCGAGAAGGGACGAGGGGCGCTTCTTTCCCTACAGGGATCCGTGTTATGAACTGCTAATCCTGGTCTGTAAAGCTCGTAAATATCGTAAAAAAAATATCGAAAATATGGGAAAAGCCGTAAATATCGTAACAAATATCGTGAATATCGTTAAGATACCGTAAATATACTAAGAAAAATCATAAAAATCCTAAGGAAATTTGTAAATATCGTAAGAAAATTCGTAAATATCGTCGGAAATATTATAGATAGCGTAAGAACTATTATAAATACGGTAGGAAATATTATAAATATCGTGAGAAATATCGTAAATATCGCAAATATCGGCTCGGGCCGGGGGGCCGGGGGGCCGGGGGGCCGGGGTCCTGCTTTCGGCCTCCCCCCCCGCCGCCTCTCCCGCAGATGGGGCCGGGCCGGGCGGGCCGCGGCCCCGCGGACTACACTCCCCAGCATGCCCCGCAGCGGGGCGCCGCGCTGCGCGCGCTTCCGCCTTTCGAATAGGCCAATGGGGAGGGGTCCGCGGCGGTGCGCGTGCGCAGAATTGCGGCGGCGGCAGTTGCGGGCGGTGAGGTGCGGGAGGGAGCGGGAGCGGGCCGCGGGGCCCGGGGAGGGGGGGCCGGGGCCGGGGCCGGGGCCGGGGCCGGGGCCTCGGGGGGCCTGGGTTCCGGGCTTCGGGGCCCATCGGGGGCCTCGGTGCCCGCCGCCGGGTCCCGTCGCGTTCCTGCGGAGGCGGAGCGGGCGCCGCGGCCTGCGCAGGGCCCGTCCCTGCCGGCCGCCCCCCCCTCACCCCGCTCGTTCCCCGCAGCTCCCGAGCAGCGCCTGGGCACCGGCACCGCGACAGCGCCTCGCAGCTGCACGAAGGAGCGGCCGCGGCGGCGGCGGCGAGAGGAGCCGGGCACTATGAAAACGGTACTGGAGGCCCGGGGAGGGCACCGCGCGGAGCTGCCGCCCGGCCCGGAGGGGCTGTGGGGGTGGGGGGGCGGCGGATTGAACCCTCTGCTTAAATCAGCGCCGGTTCCGCGCGCCGTTCGTGTAAAGCCGGCGTTAGGAACCGTCTGCCGTGCTCGGGACGGGGGTCAGGGCTCGGCTGGGGGAGGGGGGGGGACGGCGCTTACTGCTCCGTGGAAGTCGGACTCCGGGTAAGATGCGTTTCTGAAAACCGTGCGATTTTTGTGTGATTTTTTTTTTTAAGGTAGGTAACAGGTGTGGTGTCTTTACATTCTGATTTTGTTAACTTGGTTTTTTTTTTTTTTTTCTGGATTGAAAATAGCTCCAGGGTCTCTCATGTGACTACCTTCGCTCCCTCGAGCACTGCTTTTTGTTTGCTTTTTAGACGGTTTATAACCGTTGTACCAAGAGCCTCAAACACTCATTTGTTAAATTTTCTGTTGAGTAGACGAGGCTATTAGCATGTCCGTAAAAGTTCCCCCAGTCCTTGATTCCTGTAGCTTTTGTGTCTTTGCAAATCCAGCTGAAATTATCAGTGATGTACATTTAATTGCTCAAAGAGTAACAAAGATGCTGATGAATCCTTTACTAGCGTTCATATGTCAGTATGTGCGCTGGACTCTCCAGCACGTGTGTCTTTTGGCCAAGTACTTCCAATGCAGAGCTGTAAAAAGGGATTAAGAATGTAGTTTTTATTTCCTGTTCTTAAGAGTGCTTATACTCACACCTCACGTTTGAGTAGTTGTACTGTGGATTTCTGTCTCTCTCTTTTTTTTTTTTTTTAAGGATGTCTTTACCAAAGTTTCCCCTCTGGAATTTTTTGCAGTGTAAGAGTGTACAGTGCTTACGTTATTGTACAGCTTGATGGTTGTTGCTGGCAATCATAGTGCGCTACATTTGAACCTCATCTTATTTCATCTACTCGGTCTCTCTTAATTTTCATTCTCAGTGGTCTAATCTCACCTCTGCATTTGTACACAGAAAATCAGGAGCGATAGCGTTACAGAAAGTCAGAGCTAATTCACTTCTCCGCCCTTTTTGAGAAAAGCAAATGTGCTGTTAAGGCCTTAGAAAGCATTTTAAAAGGTTTGGAGGCTTTGTTGGTGTGCACGTAATGAACAGTTTCTTCACCCAGAACGCTTGTAAGGTCTGCACTGCCTTACCAGCTGACAGGTGCTGCTTGTAGCCTCAGCTCTCCTTTCTGATTTTTTTTTTTTGTGTGTATTTGTGGGTATACAACTAACTCGTCCTGCATGAACTGTGTGATGATTGCCTTCAGAGTCATCGATCTGTCAGTAAATTGTTGATCTCTTTCTCCTATTACATCACATTTACATACTTGCTCTACATTTTGGTATCTCACAAAGCATAGCTTTCCTCTGTCATATTACTTTTTTTAACCTAATTTAGACAGGAAAAAAAAATCTTAAAGCTGTTCAGTGAAAGTATTTTGTAGCACTTAAGGAAGCTGAAGTACTGGAAGGTTACAGAAAACCAGAAACTATTTGACGTTTTGTCCAACTGCGGTTCTTGGAAGTTCAGGAAAGTCACACAGAATCAGGGACGCTTTTTGTTGGAGTTTTCAAATCAGATTCCTTCCTGCCTGCATGTTGTTTTTTAAAGTAACTTCCCCAGTCTCAGAATAATCTATAAATACTTTTAAAAATATATATATAACCACCTAAACAGTGTAGTGGGAGGGGGAATATATGGCGATATTATATATCTAAACTTATAGGTAAACAGTACAAAACGCTTATGATTATTATTCTATGGTACACTTGATATTTAAACTTTAAAGTTCTTTGTGTGGGGAGGAATGTATTGAGGTCTTGGACAGTGATAAGCATCCTCAATTTTAGAGGGTTTGTCAGCAATCTGTGTGTTCTGCACTTTGTGTAAAGACTAACAGCTTTCCAGGTTTCCTTTAAATTAGCTTCAAGATGCAGCCGTAAGCTAACTAACTCTCTGGGCTTACTTTCTTGTTACCACTAAAATATATCTGTGCTTTACTGTCTTCAGATGACTGGATCGAACGAGTTCAAGCTAAATCAAACTCCAGATGATGGCATTTCATCAGTCAAGTTCAGTCCAAATACATCCCAGTTTCTGCTTGTTTCGTCCTGGGACACCACTGTCCGTCTCTATGATGTTCCTGCCAACACCATGCGGCTCAAATACCAGCATTCAGGAGCTGTCCTTGACTGCGCCTTTTATGTAAGTGCATGTTATTTTATCTTATTTTATAAATTTACGGTGCACGTGGCAAACTGTTAGTCTGTGAAATTAAAGGCATACTTCTACCTGAAAACTAGGTCTAAAAGAATAGTTTGCTTCTGCTGATTATTCTTTTAACAGACATGTTTGTTCTAAATATATACATTTCCTGCGAAGGACGCAGGCACACAATTTACTTCTCGTAGAAGTGGCAGACAAAAGTAAGTTCAGCTGGTTTATGCTGTTTTTCCACTGAGGTAGTAAATTGTTTGCATGTTTCTTACAAAGAGTAATACGTACCCAGAAATTGTTATTCACACTGAATGCCCACGGCCAATTACTCTTATCTTTTTAACCTTCTCATACTGGGCTGTTTTGGAAACACAGCAATGTTCCAAATGAGCCATTGAACTTGAAACATGTTTCAGAATGTTTTTTTAGTTAATGAGTGGCATTGATTTCGCTTATTACTTATTATGTATAATAACATGAAATGGAATGTTTTGAACAGCATTTTTTTTTTTTCTCAGTGTTCTGGAATGTCCTCCAATGACTTCATCTTTACGTGTTACTAAACGTTTTAAGGATCAATTTAAAATTTAACTGTGCTTTTTCCACTTAACATTTTGTCACGTAGCTAGAATCACACTGTGGGTCAACACACAGGTTCTCAAATGGTTTATAGTTTCCCAAAACTCTTGCAAACAATTCCTTTTTTGAATGTGCCTAGGCGATTAAATGTACAGCGGCCAAGGAAACTTAATGCATATCATAAGGTGAATTTTTTTTTTTTTTTGCTTAATAGGATCCTACCCATGCCTGGAGTGGAGGATTAGATCAGCAACTGAAAATGCACGATCTAAACACGGACCAAGGTGAGCAGATTGAATTTTGTAAATCGTCTCTTTGAAACAACTGACCTGAGCTTCAGATTGACATACTTACAAGAATGAAACGTTTGTTTTTTTTTTTTTTAAGAGATATTTGCTTTAAGTAGTAGCTGTTTAGTTATTTATTAATAATCCTCTTGGTTTAAGTTGTCATTGTGCTCAGGAGTCACACAGCCCTTTCTGATTGCCATGGTAAATCTGTCAAGGGCACTGAACAAGGCAGCGTTTCTTACTGTGTAATTGAAGATTGTGTTGTAACATCTTTAACAGAAGGGCTGGAACTAAACATTTCTGGTGATTAATATTAATTGAGGTATTTTGCATGCGTTTTTTTTTTTTTTTTTTTTTACCTAATTTTAAGATGAAAATGGAAAGGAAGGAAACAGTTATCTACTCATCCTGCTGATGGTTCGTGGCATTTCCTTCCTAGTGCCATCTAGCAGGATGGCAGGGTTTGGTGCTTTGCCAGAAAGTTTGGTAGGTGCTTGTTACAGGACATCTTGAATGGGATTTCTGGTTATCATATCCTGCTCTGTTGTAGGTCAGTGTGTCTCACATTGGGGCAATGAGTTGAGCTGTCCTAAAACTGAGCATGTTATTTTTTTAAAGGCTCGTAGTTAGACAAAATGGCAAAAAGAACATAAAGCTTTTGCTTTTTCAGACTTCATGACCTTATATTACATTCTTCTTTAGCAAAGCACAGTGCCTCATTGTTGAAAAATATGGAGCTAGTTTGTCTAACTTTTTTTTTTATGTGTAAACGCATGAAAGAGAAAAGCACTTACCAGCCTGATACAAATGTAGTTGCTAGAATAGCCAATAGCCAGGCTTCACAACTTACGTGCAAAGTAAAGTAACAAGAAAAAAAAGTTAATTTTAGTATAGGTGACTTACTAGAGGTGTTTATATTTACCACAAATTAATAAAAATATTAAATCACTTTATTTTGTCATAACATTAATATATACACAAGTTTAAATTGATTTCTATGTTAGTGTCTGCATCACAAGTGGTGATATTTGATACTAAACTATTCTGTCTACCTCTGAAGATCTTTGTGTGGCTGCCTAAAATTCTTAATATCTTTTCACAATCTCAAAAGACATAAGCTTAAATTTAAACATTTTTGATGTTTGCAAAAATTTGTGCTTCTGAAGGTTGAACCATCTTTAAAGCAGCTCCTAGCATTTCACTACATCCATGGTAATGCCAGAAAATAGCACTTTTGTACTGCAGTAATATGTACATTAAAAAAAAAAGTCTTTATTCTGACTTCTTCTGGAGCCAGTGAAGTTACTTGAAGTTGTATTTTCTTACAGAAAACCTTGTTGGTGGCCATGACGCACCTATCCGATGTGTTGAGTATTGCCCAGAAGTGAATGTCATGGTGACTGGAAGCTGGGATCAAACAGTTAAGCTGTGGGATCCCAGAACACCTTGTAATGCAGGAACCTTCTCTCAGCCAGAAAAGGTATGGATTGGATACTGCATCCCAGGTCAAGTGTTCAATAATATATCCAGGGAGTGGTTGTCATACAGGAGACCATACAAGGCGTGCTCTTAAACTGAGCTCAATTTGAAAAGTTACTTCTAAACTTTTCAAATTCTAGATTTAGAAGTAACTTTTCAAATGTGTAAATTAGCATGTAAATGTTGCATTTAAAATATTAATATCCAGAATATATTACAATTTTAGGTTAAGGCTTTATGCTTTCATCAGTAGGAGCAAAACTTAATTCTTAGCACTCCCCGGATAGAAAAAAAATCTTACAAACTTGTTTTAAATTGAGGAGAGAAATCCTAACAAAACCAGCATCTGAAACTGAGGCAGCCATTGATAATTCTTGTCTTACCTTGATAATTGTTGGCTTGAGTGTTATAATGCACACTCTAATGTGCACTCAGCATTAAGACTTTTAGTCATCTGGTCCAATTGCTTTGAAATGTGTGTAGAGGTACAGTAGGAAGGTGGTTTTTTTTTTTTTCCTGAAATAAAAATTTGATTTCTGGCTAGTACTCAGAAGTTGAATTGAAATTGCTTGTTTGTAATTTACCTGTCGTTGCAATAATGTCTAGTAAATTCAGACATTCGTCTAATAATAAAATCCTCTGTGCTAAGGAGAGACGAAGAGAAGTAAAATATAATTTCTTAAACTTTTTTTAATGCTGATATGGTTTGCTAATCTTTATACTACTTATAGTACTGTCACTGAAAGAATTGTAGAAAAAAATTCTTGATTTTTCTCTTAGCTTCCAAAACACAGGGTGGCTTGCTGGTTAATTTTGCACGTGAATATTTTTTGCCTGTACCTTTTTTAAAATTTTACTGAGCTCTGTCACAACGTATTGTCAAGTGATAGGAGCCATCCTTACGTTCCCTATTGCATCTAAAGAGCTATTACTTTTGTCACAACATAGCTGAATCTACTTCTGGCAAGACCTTTGTTCAGAATAAAGTAATTGCATTATTTCTAGTTTTGATTTATAGTTGTATGTAGCATGTAAAGAACTGTGATGAATTGCCGACAGAATATCGTATAACGGACAGCCACAGTGAATCAAGCTGCTTATTGGCTCAGCGAGGTTCATTATGTCATTTTTTTAATACCGCCTTTGATAAATGTGTACACCTACTCAACTGCATGACAATGGCTTCATTTGATTGATGATTGTGTGGTGTAGAAAGAATACTTGCTGTACAGGTGTGACATCAAGTTTGTAAAGAAGATTTAAGATATTTAATGTTCTTATGCCTTTGTTTCTGTACGTGTACAAACATTTTGTTTATATGATAACATTTTTGGATAAATTTTTACGTCAACAACAAGGGAGATTTGAAAATGTTAGTATTTAACTACTGTTAGCTTAAAGTCTTCGTTTTATATATATAAATGGGGTTTGGCAATTGGGGTCATCAGAAATTCTAGGCAACTCTTACATAAGCATTTAAGACGTTTCTTATCTTCAGACATCAGTCTTGAGAGGGAAATTCAATAATTGCAGTTTGTTTAGAGCAGTAATGCAAGCCTAGTGAATGTAGATTGGTTAAAAGGAGTTTTTTTGTATATGTGGATCTGTCAAATAGTCAATAGCTTCGTATTTTTTTATTATAAATTGCCCAAAATGTTTATAGTACACCAAGAAACAAGTTGTTTTTTCTAATATTTCGGTGTAGTCTTGCCAGAACCAAATAGCTTTGTTGGACTTTATCAGAGAACCAGAAAGTGAAACTATGTGCTTGAGTTAAATTGTACGAGTACATGCCAAAGGTAAATCGAATCCTTCTGGCAGGATACCAGATCTTTTATGCTTTTCATTCTTCTTCAGAGGTATATACAGTATCTGTTGCCTATGTATTCAGCTGTATTAGATCACTTTGCAAAAGCTTGTCCTGATAGCGTGCTCTTGTGAGCAGCTCAGTGGCAGGACAGCAGGGAGTAGCTGGATTCCATCTTGCTTGTGTATCAACAATTGGTCATTTGGTAGTACAGAGTTTTTGACTGTTGTTTTTTTTAACTTAGATTAACAACGTCCCAAGTAAGACTTGGAAATGGAATGATTTATAGGCTGGATATTTTCATGGGATCTTTGAGAAATTAGAATTAGAACCTCTGAGCCAATTTTTGGGATAGAGCAAAAATTCAAAGCTGTGTGTTGCTGTTTCTTTATAAAAAACGGGTATCAAGCATATTTCTTCAGTCAATTTCACTTAGCTTTACTGAAGTATGCAAACAACCATTTTTTAATGAATTCTTTGCAATTTATTTCTCTTTATTAACATGAAATACAGCTTGAAGCATTCTAAAAAGAGACAAAATTTCTAGATAGAGGAAAAACACAAAAATATGGTTTTGTAGGACTAAATTGTACAATCGTGATTGGATAGTGGATAATGCAAGCTGTGCATACCAAGCAAAGATAAAATCTGCACCTTCCTTATCACCCATTACTTTGTACGTATCATCTTCTTGCCCTGAATTATCCAATGAGTTTAATATTTATGTAATTTTTTAGGAAAACTTGAATAATACTGATTTCCCTTTTGAATTGTACATATATTTCTCTGTACGCATGTAGCATTTAGAATGTAATACCAACAAAAAGAAGAAATCTCATTGTGTGGAAGATTGTTTAGATATCAGAGTCTCCATATTGGTAATGTAATGAATGTGCTTGAAATTTAGAGTTTTACAAGTGCATATTCACAAAAAGATTTGTAAATCTTTTTTGCTGCTGTTGTTTTTGTAAATTAGTCTTATGTAGCATGATGCTGCATTGGGCTTGATTTTAAGGTATGTGCTAGGTGTAGAATTAAAGGTGTAAGATTTTGAAATGCTACATTTGCTTTTTAGTAAGTAACCAACTGCACACTAGTACAGTTTGTTCCAAATTTGTGTTACAAATTGAAGCAAAAGGGAAATTTCGAGCCACGCACTTTATTACACGTGTTACTTGTTTCCTGTATAGCATGTTGCTGACATCTTGCTGTGTATAATGAACGATGGATATCCAGATTAATAAGTGTTAAATATTGTCATTTTTTTCTGAAAAGGTGTACACGCTTTCTGTGTCTGGAGACAGACTAATTGTGGGGACTGCAGGTCGGAGAGTGCTGGTGTGGGATTTGCGGAACATGGGCTACGTTCAGCAGCGAAGAGAATCAAGTCTGAAGTATCAGACCCGCTGTATCAGAGCATTTCCAAATAAACAGGTATGGGAACCATCTCGACAATTATATTTCTGTGGAATGTTCTTCAGGAAAAATGGTGGCTCTTTTTTTTTTTTTAAGCTTCCTTGGTCTCTCATTTTAAAAATATTCCTGGTCTTCAAATTTCATAATCCAGTTTTGAGGAAAGAAAATGGTGTTGAGACTCCTTGCTCCAGGTAAACTTTTGGGAAGAATAGCATAGCTTTGGAATGTTTGCCTCTGACTTACCAGCGCATTATTTTCATATTTTCTTAGTTTTTGTCTCTTTTTTTCAAGTTGCTTATTTAATGCATTATGATGCTGATACATAGTCTTCCAAATTAAAAAACAAACAAACAAAAAAACTAAAATCCCCACAAAGTTGCAGTAGAAAAGATGAAGGCAGACTTGGTGGTTGCTCAACAGCCTTTATGCATTGTAGTCCTAGGTTCTTCAACAGGATGTGAACAGGGGCAGGATTAAAACTGTGAATGTGGATTTTTTTTGAATTTTCTCAAGTCTGACTGCGGCATGCACTTAAGAATCCATGTTCCATTATCTAGGGCAAATTGTACAGTTTAGAAGATCGTAGAGCTGTTCCATGCAGGTTAGCATGGAGTATCTGTGGTATTTCTAGCTTTTCTTTTTTTTTTTTTTTTTTTTTGAAGTAAAGCAAGATTTGCTTTTTCTGGCAAAAGCAAGAACTAATTTAGAAAAGAGTTTTCCAATGTGCGTGGTTCTGGTACAGACACTGGGAGACCTAGTTACTTGTTCTTGAACTGGCACGAACACTTTCCATTTTCAGTTCTAGTTGTAGTAAAACAAATTGATCTTCCAGATTATATTGTGCTGTGGATTTTGAAGAACCTTGCTGTAGCTAGATAGCATTATAATCCTCCTTCTAAAAAAGACCTATTATGGGCTTGAGTCAGAAGTTATAATAAAAGCATCTCAAGTTGCTCTAAGTCAGGGCTGTAATGAACTGGATGCGTGGACACCCTTATAATCAATGTCACCAAAAATACTATCGCAACTTGAAGCATTTAGTTTAATTCTCTGCACTAAATTTAATGTAATTCTGAAACAAAATAGTCTGAGTTTCTCTAATATTTAAGATATTTAGGCCCTGGAGGATAGGTGGACAAATGTTGGGAGGTTTTTAACTGTTAACGTATTTTTCCCATATCAACTTGCATTTGGATCGGCAGGGGTAACTAAAAGCCTTGCCATCAGCTTAAACATATGGTGCAATGAAAATCTCTTGGAAAGCTTTCTGCATTACTTCTCAGAAGCAGATTTTATTGCTGATGCCATGGATCTGTGGTAACAAAAAAAATCTTGTTATACACAATTTAAGACTATTTACTTGTCATTTACTTGAATTTAGAGGGTTATAAGGTAAGTTGTATGGCAGTCTTTTTCCACTTACGAAATTCTAAAATGCATATCAATTTTTTTTTTTGTAGGGTTATGTTTTGAGTTCTATTGAAGGTCGTGTTGCAGTGGAGTATTTGGATCCAAGTCCAGAAATACAGAAGAAGAAATACGCATTCAAATGTCATCGTTTGAAGGAGAATAACATCGAGCAGATTTATCCAGTTAATGCTATTTCTTTCCATAACGTCCACAACACGTTTGCTACAGGTAGAGCAGATACTCAGTTTTTTTGTAACACTTGCTTCAGTTCCTATAGTTCTGATTTACCAGGCCTTTACTTCATATGCCTTATTTATTAAGCCTTTGAATTGTATTCTTGCTTTGAGCATTTAATTTTTAAATTGTTTGATGTAGTGGGAGTTGATTCCTTTAACAGACATCAGGAAATACTCATTGTGCTCTCTACTAAATAATGTGACTGTATAATCCTGTGTTTTGACAGAGTAAGTCTGTGTAGTTTTCTTTTTTTCTTTAGTGTATCATTACTCTCCTTTTTTCCACTATGTCTCTACTGCTGTTCTCTCAATTATCATTTACAGTTTTTTAAAACATTATTTTTCAGGAGGTTCTGATGGATTTGTAAATATTTGGGATCCATTTAATAAAAAGCGTCTGTGTCAGTTCCATCGGTATCCCACGAGCATAGCATCACTTGCCTTCAGCAATGATGGAACTACCCTTGCAATAGCTTCTTCATATATGTATGAAATGGATGACATTGAACATCCTGAAGATGGTATCTATATTCGCCAAGTGACAGATGCAGAAACAAAACCTAAGTGAGTATGCTTCACCTGTATTTGAGCCTTTCTGAGCATTCATCCCAAGATTTATTAATTTTCCTAAATTCATGAATAGCATTATTGATGCCAGTAGATAGTGCAGCTTGACAGTAGGGTTGGTTTTGATTTTATCTTGTTCGCCCAAGCTTTCAATATCCGTAGGTTGATAGACGTCTGATGGATAAAATTGTGCCTAGTTGTTTAGTAGGAGAAGAATGTCAAACTCTTATCCTTTCTGAATAGGTGCTATTATATGAAGCTGTGGAGTTATTGCTAGCTCATTGCTTCAAGAATTAAGTGAAGAATTCAAGAATAATTTATTTGAGTAAATGTTACTGTGTTTGGATATTTGGAACTTAGAATTAATGAAATCTTTAGGTGCTGAGTATGCACCCAGCTGCCTCAGTCAGAAGTGAATCTAGCTACTGTGCTGGGAAGGCTGTGTAAAATCAAGGAATAGCTTTCTCGATTCCTGTGTACTGGAGTTGGCTGCAGCCCTCTGATAACACACTTTTCTATCATTGTTGCTGTCAAAATGGGGCAAGCTGATTGATGGAGGTAAAAGGTTTCTGTTAAGCTTGTTTTGGGATGAACGCTACATAGAAAAAAAAATGCCACCATGGCGCAGAATTACACTGCTTTTCATTATGCTAGTGCAGGGTAGGTGTTTTTATTTTCAAATCCATGCGGTTTGTTACCGGTTTTTTGTTTTGTTTTAGTACCCAAACCATCTTACGCTTTATCTGGTTGTCTCTGTTATCATCATAAGTAGCTACATCAGTAGACGTGCATAAGTGATCAAAGTTCTTTAATTTAAAACCAAGAATGTTTTTCCCCCCCTCCCCCAGTGACTTGCATATTGCTTCGGAGCAGCCATTTTCTCGCTATAGAGATGTGAGGTGAAAGTTACAAAGGAATAAATACGCCATCTCTACCTTGGAGATGTTTGTTTTAAAATGATTTTGATACTCATGGAAAAATGAATACATTGCTGTTCCAGTATTTATTTCTATGGCTTCCTCATTTAAAATAAATCCAAAGGTGATATTTCAGAGTCATTTTAAAGATCAGTTTGTATTTGTTACATACATTCGGGAGGGTTTCAGCAAAAAAGAGGTGATACAAGAATACTTGCTGCTGTTGGCCTTGTAATAGTAAGAGCTGCTTTCAGTTATTTTTGTTCATTGCTAGTTATGGTTGCTAATTCTGTAGATGCTTCATTCTGCCGTATGAGGAGGTTAATCTACAATTAAACAATATTTCCTCTTGGCCCTCCATTATTTTCTGAAACAGATGGTTCATCATTTCCTGGGCTGTTAAACACAGCAAGGTTAAGGTTAGACTCTTGGGAATCAACTAGTTTTGAATCTTATTAGGCTGTAGAAGGAAAACTAATAAGAATACTCCTTAATATCATTTTGTGACTGTAAACAATTATTTATTAGCAAACAATTGATCCCAGAAGGGCAAATTGTTTGAGTCAGTAATGAGCTGAGAAAAGACAGAACATATCTGTGTATTTGGAAAATAATTGTAACGTAATTGCAATGCATTTAGACAGGCATCTTTTTGGACCTGTTTCTATCTTTAAATGAATTTCTGAAAACATTAACAAGGTTTATATGCTTTTCTGACATTTATAAGTTGCTTGTGCCAACCTTAGGGCACTAAGAATGATGCATATATTTAAATGTTGCAGTAGTGTGTCATCTCTGTTTTATTCTAAAAATAAGTTACTTAACACAGAACGCTGGTAGTTTTAGTTGTTTCATAGTGATTTTTTTTTTGCATATTAAGTTGAATCATTTAATATTTCTGCACAGTGAATTGTTAAATGTATCAAGATGGTGCCATATGATATAAAGAAAACTTGGCAAGGTCAGGCTTTTGATGACCGATACAATACCTAATAATTTAGTACAATCTACGTATCTCTGCATTTTACATGTATTTCTGCATTTTAAAATGTTGAATGTTTTTCCTCCTTATGATTACTCTAAAAATTGCTTGCTGAAATGCATTTTTTCTTATTTCAGGTCTACTTAGACTTCTGGTGATCTCTTCTCTACAAAAGAGTTGCCCACCTGCTCCTAACAAGACTGAGCTAAAAGAATAGAAGTGGGAAGAATAGTCTATGTGCTGAAGTTGTTTTTGACAAAGAAATATTTGCTTGTATGTTGTACTGTGTCCTAATCCATTGTAACTTTCCTGCTTATAATTGTTTTCTTTATGTGCTGTCTTGTAGCTAAATCAGTTCAGAACTGTAGGTAACTTTGTGTATACCTTTATACAACTCAATGCATCTTGTAGTACCATTAATGATGAAAACTTGCAGTTGTCTTATTATTGCTCAATAAATATACTGAAGTTTTTGAAAATACATTGTGTAATCTTTTTATGAAGTATGTATTAAAGCCAAACCTTTAACCTACCAGAATTCTTAAGTTCTAGATATTTCTTATGGTAAATTTCTTAACCTTTCACGTTCTTCTAGTGAGACAAACTGGGATTACCTTCCTTCCCTGGGGATGTCAGCTCTCTAGGCAATGTTTCTACAGGGCCACAAAAGCCTGAATTTGTGTTAGGAGTAAGTAGTAGGTTATCTCAATGGCTTGATGGGTACTGGAGAACCGTTACCTATTTCTGGAGGAAAGAACTGAAACACATGGTACTTCTGGTTGTGTGTTTTTTTTTTTTCTCTTCACATACTACATAAAAGCCTAAAATTAATGATGCTTGGGGAAAAAATTGTGAGTAGAGGGAAACAAATGTAGAGTTTCAGCCTACAGTGGAGAGGTCTGCTCCAAGTCTGCCTGTCTGACCTGGTGCTCAGCATTTATGGAGCATCACAAGTGGAAAGGTAGAAAAGAAGCGGGTAAGAATGGATCTAAAAACCATGCAAGCGTGCTGTTTCCCTCAGTGTCTCATTTGCCACACACTAAGAAGTCTAATCTGTAATCAAAATAGCAAGATCATAGGCAGATCAAAATGTGACTCCTACATGAGGCTTATCAAAGATGATTAAGGTGTGGGTATTTTGGAATACCCACAGAGTAAAAGAATGAGTAAAGAATGGTCATTAGATTCATGCTACATTTCCAGTTTTGTCTGTTCTGAGATATCAGTGCCTGTATAGCCAGTGGGAGTACTTTATTACCTGCAAGAAAACAAACTTGTCAACAGAAGGAGTAACAGATCATTCCAAAGAAGGTGGTGAGGGAGAGGAAGCTGGACTCTGCAGAAAGCTAACAAGCTTGAGCTGTTACCTGGTAGAGATAGTAAATGAGTTATATGTGGAATTCTTTATAGTTCGTCATGAGCTAGAGATGAATTCCTTGATAGTATCAACTGCTTGTGATAGGTTTAAGAACATAAAGATCTTTTTCCTCAATTAAAATGCCCTCACTGCAGTAGCGCCCAGTCTTTGCTCTGCTAGATGTGCACCATCCCTATTTCTTCCAATTCTCATTGGCTTTTTGGCATTGAGGGTTAATAACTACAGGATGCTGGGCAAAGGTTAAACACCTGATGTCGGCTTGGGGAGTGATAGTATCTCGGTGAGTTTTAATTTTTATTTATTGACTTTTGGGAGGAATGGGATGATGCTTTGGGTCTGGGACCTAAACATGGGAACCAAAGGCTGCTGTGAGAACAAGTAGAAAAGAAACGGTAAGCAAAATCCCTACTTTGTGAGATCACTGTAGGTTGAGGCAGCAGCTTTGTTCTGTGTCTGTCTGAATTGTCAAATGTTGCAGGGTTCCAGAGCACAATATATGTATGTATGTAAGTATAAATACGTATTTGCAGAGCAAACGTGCACAGTATCTGCTGCTTCTCCACCTCTTCTCAACCAAGAAGATTGCAGAATTATATTGCAGAATACAGGACTGAGTTACAGAAAAGGGAATTTTGTTGATGCTTAGAAGCACAACAGTGAACTTGCTTGTGGAAAAAAGAGAGACCTGAATTGAGGATGGGTCCAAATAAGTAAAGTGAGATGGCAGAAGTAGGCTGGGATAATGAAAAGGTGGTTTTTATGTGAAGAAGGGAACATGTGAACTGGAGAGGGCGCAGAAGTGTTTGTTAAGCATAGGAAACAAGTGAAGTAACAGCTAAAGAAAGTAGGGGAAAA
The DNA here is from genome assembly GCF_040182565.1 of Anser cygnoides. Classification (NCBI taxonomy): domain Eukaryota; kingdom Metazoa; phylum Chordata; class Aves; order Anseriformes; family Anatidae; genus Anser; species Anser cygnoides. The sequence continues at coordinate 4,671,428 of NC_089879.1, read as the reverse complement.
CAGAAGAATGGGGGGAAGTCCAAATGATTTGGCTAATACAGTACACCTGTAACATAACATGAGGAAATGATACCACCTGTGCAATTTTTCATTGGTAAGTATCAGGGAAAAACAAACAAAAAAAACCTTTTGTTAATGACACACTAAGTTCTGCACGCTTCTGCCGTGGACAAAGGTAGTCTTAAGTATGTAGGAGGAGAGAGATTGGATTTAACTATATTTTGGCTTAAAAATGGTAGGAGAATTCGTTGTGGTGTGTTGGTGTTTTATGTAGTTAGAGCCTGTAGATAACAGTGAGGCAACCTGGCATATGAGAAGGAGAGAAACAGGAGTTGGTGAGGGATACAGTTGTCCCTGGCCCAACTAGGTATATGTGCTGTTAGAATACCGTTTTTTTTTTTTTTTTTGTGAGATTAATCTTCCTTTTTTTAAGCTGTCTTCTAGAAACACGGGTCAAGGCAAAGGTTCATAAGGCAGAAAAATCCTGGCACAAATCTTTTGTGAGCTGTGCGACAAGCAGCTGAACAGAGAGGGTGTACCGACTCTTGATCAGAGGAATTGAGATCTAAAAAAGCTCCTTAAGTCATTGCTTTTCGCCGTGTAGAGGGCCATACAGAAAACATGGAGTCACAGCCATCATTCTGATGGAGTCATCAATCACCGTTGACTGCTTGCAGAAAAAAATATCACGGCTTGTCTCTCACGAGAGCCTCATAACACCGGTATTAGAAGCCAAGTGGCTTCTGTGCCCTGAGCGTTACAAAAGCGTGCTGGTAAGTGTACTTTTTCTGTGGGCCAGTACTTCAAGATAATCGGTGTATAGTTACTCCACACAGGTCTGTAGCTCTGCCACATCTCCAACGTGCTGTTCTGTGCTGCCGCTGCGATTATAATAAATATATATAAAAAGATGAGTCCTTTAGATGTGTGTTTCCCCAAGCAAAACCAGTCCCTGCTCTGAGCTCAACTATCTCAACACAAAGACGCGAGCGATGCCGTTGCGAATGACCTTTGCGGAGCCGTGTGGGTATCGCGAGCTCCGTCCTGCTCAACTGCCTCCTGCCTCTGCAAGCATCCAGCAGTTTTTGCTGCCTTGAGAAAACGGAGGGTTTTCTTCAGCTGGAGTCGTGCGGTCACTGTGTTCGGCAGTAATCCACTTGGTGCATCTGTGAAGATAGAAAGAGCCAGTTTTGGGGCATCTACTGACGGCTGCTTTTGCAAACGCTGGCCTGAATGACATGTCCACCAGCCGTGACTGGTATTAGCGGTCTGGAGCAGAACCTACTTCTTTTGACTAGCAGACATCTGCTCTGGTGATTACACCATTAGCTGCTTTTATGTTGTTTAGTATAATCACAACCACAACGCCAGTAATTTTTTAGTCAATATGCAACTGATATGACTTGTAGTCCTCCCGCAAGGTGGCTTTTGCTCTGAAATGCGACAGGCTTCTTTGTTCAAAATAATATTTAAGCGATGCTTTATAATACATTCAGTTATGTAGAATTTAGAAATATAAAGTCAAATACTGGACTCTCCCAGTTACTCCTAACTAATATGCTAAAGAAACGTCCTGCGAAATGCCTTATGCTCTAAGGCTATGTGTGTGGCGCTTTTTGACTGTATCATACATTTTCCTATAGATAAAAAGGCACGAATGCGCTAAGGCATGATAGCAACACGGGCGATGTAATAGGTCTTCAGAGTCTCCTGTGATTACCTGCAAAGTGAAAGGGAATAAACTGTTCTCCCTGTCCACTGGGACCGGGACGAGGCATAATGAGCTTAAATTGCAGCGGAGATTAGTCTAGGCATTAGGAAAAACTTTCTAAGTGTGAGGATGGTTAAGTCTGGGAATAAATGGCCGGGGGAAGCTGCAGAATCTCCATTTGTGGAATTTTTCAAGAAAAGCCTCTGCCAGGAATGGTGTAGCTACAGCTGGTCTTACCCTGGGGCACGAGAGAGGAGCTGGCTCTGGCGGCTGCAGCGCTGAATTTCTTTCTGATCACTCATTCACCTGGCATCGGTCTCGTACTGCAGACTAGTATTCTTTGTTCCTACGTTTTACTTACAACGTTTTAATTATTAAACAGGCTTTTAGTTTCCTTCGTGGCCCAAAACACCATTAACAAGCAAAACTCGTGTCAGCCTCAGGGCCCGGCGGGTGCTGGGGGCTCTGCTGGGGGAGAGCTCTGCAGGGTGGTGCTGGTGGGCAACACAGGACCGCTTCTTACCATAGGGATACGTGTTCATTTCATAAGTGTTCCTGAATTCCTACTGAATAATTACTTAATAAAGCAGAGCACAAGATTCTTACTGGCTATACAAATACCTTATTTACCCCAAATTTGCGTCAGTCTCACAATAATCGTAGTTTAAGCTTGCAGCCAGGGTCACCATCAGCTGTCACGAGGCAACTCAGAGCAGCTGTGTGTTACAGCCTAGCAAGCAGTCATCTGTTTTAATCAATCCCTTGCTTACAGAAACCACTCTATTTCCTCTGATATAAAGGTAATGAGCATCAGGTAAAACAAAGCTATAATTTATTCGCTTATGCCAAAGTGTTCCTAATAATTCAGTTAAACTCAGCAAGGGTTGCATTTCCCCGCTTGTGTGTCTGCAAAGCGCTGCAGTTTTGCAGTGACAGCAATGCAGCAAAGACCGCAATCGCCTTGTTCTTGGCACTGGATGGATGCATCGTAAGAAATGATCCTGGCTGGAGAATTTGCTCTCTAAATAGATAAGACAGTCAAAGGTGGGGAGAGAAGAAGTATTCTCATTCCACAGATGTCAACAAAGGCAGAGAGCAAGGAAGTGAATTTCCCTGTCACAGAGCAAAGGCAGGGGCTGAACAGAGATTTCTTGAATCCGAGCTCACATAATTGGTTTAATTTCTTTTGCCTGTGATGTAGACTTACCGTGGGGAGTTGTTTTAGCTAATCTTTTTTTATTTCTGTGATGTAATTTTTGGTCAATCGAACAAACAGTGCTTCCGTGTAAAGGTAAATGAGACCAAATTGCTAAAGGAGGCTTAAGATCCTTAGATGAATCTTCTCAAATGCAATTTTTTCTTATACAAAAATATATTAGCACTAATGTATTGATATATAACAGTGCTAAGTGGCATAGAAAGAGGCCAATGGAATAGAAAGATCTACTTTAGTGAATAGTGAAGGATGGCTGCAACAGACTGGATGAAAGTAGGAAGTGCAAGCATTTTTAGAGGAGGTACTTTTGAAAATAATAAAAAATATGCCATCATTTTTCTACATAGGCAGAAAAAAAAAAGTATAATTCAGGCCCTGCAAACCAAAGGTTATTAAGATGCGTTAAGTAGGAAATTTGTAATTGGCTTTGTAAAGCTCAAGAATGTTGCACAGTTGTAGCCTGTTCAGCAGACAAAATAGTGGAGACGTGAAGACTATTTACCTTTATTTTTTACCATGTCGCACACCCTCCCTCTCTGATGTCTGCTGTTGGCAAATCAGATTTCTTGCCCCACGTAGACGTTTCCCGTCCTGCTTTGGAGCCAGTGGCTGCAGCTGCTGCTTTGTGCCTCGTGGGATGCTGCGGGTCGCTGCAGGGTTGTTGGGGACTGCAGGTGGGTTTTCCTTGGAAATGAGCGCCGGGGGTATTTGTCAGTGGGAGAGGCTTCCCTGTTCCCAGTCCGGTTCTTTGACAATTCCTTTAATATACCAAGTCACTATTTTTTACTTGTGATAATCCCTATCATCCTCTGCATCACTTAAAGACGTCCCCTGGTAACAAGTTGTACTGAGATAGGATAAATATCTCTTGTAATTTGTGTGTTTTGAGAACATGACTTTAGCTTTTTCTCTTCCATCCATACTTTTTTTTTGTGTGTTGGGATTGTCTGATTCTTCACACACAGTCCTGTGTGTTTGCAGGCCACTACAGAAGTGCTGGAGGCATTGCCTGAGCAGTGAGATAAGTGCCTGCTTCTGTCGGAGTACGTGAATTTCTGCTAAGGAGAGTTTGAAGGGAAACATGGTGAGAAGTAGGTAAACTTTTCAGCAGAAACATCTGGCCTTTTGTGCAAAATCCTGGGTCCTATTCCACGGATTAAATGACAGGAATATACCTGGGGAAATGCATCTATACTTTCCTGCTTGAAATATTTGTTTTTAAGATTGTGGTGCTTGGTTTGAAAAATAAAAGCAGAGTCCTTGAATTTTTCCCTTGGCTATAATGAAGTTGCTGCTCTTTTCCTGTCATCTGCAATCCTCGAATGCTTTTAATCAAACCCTCAGTATTTAAATTATTAAACATCTTTTTGGGATTACATTTTTTATTCCTAATTATACGCAAAAGATATATATCATGAAATATGCAGCATGTAATTGTGATTAAAGCGTACAGTCTCCCAAAAGATGGGTCTAACAGTTTTATACATCCAGAATTTAATTAGGCAGATAATGGGGTTACAAGTGAGATTTTTGAGGATGGGGTGGAGACGGAAATTTTCGGAATTATATTTTTTGACAGAGATGGAAATCAATAGGGAGGGTGCAAAAATGGATCTCAGTCATATTTCTTTCCTGATCTCCTCTTGTTTCTCTTCTTCCTTCTTGTAGTGATGTCAAGATTGCCCGTACAAAAACAGAATTTGTCTAAATAGCAAACAAATAATTCAGCAAGTCACAGAGAGAAGTCTGATTTTCTACAGTCGTTTTTTTTTTTTTTTGGTGATTTTCCATAGAATCATAAAATCATAGGGTGGTTTGGGTTGGAAGGGACCTTGAAGACCATCTCGTTTTACCCCCCTGCCATGGGTAGGGACACCTCCCACCAGCCCAGGTTGCTCAAAGCCTTCTTAGACACCTGAGAAATCAAGTTGAGATTTAACCTTCTCCACAGTCAGGAGGAAGCTTTTGCCCAGCTAGATTTCCCAGACCTTCCTTAGGGGGAACACTATGAAACCCGTTCCCCTGCTTGGCTGCCTGCTTTCCTGAGCGAGGCAGGAATCTGATAGCTCCGAGACCTCCTTCCTCCATCCAACTTGGCTGTAGTTGTCTGACCAGCCCCAAAGTTATTAGGGGGATGAGAGGAGAAAGGGGCAGGCAGACACAGGCAATTTCGTTGCACGAGTCTCATTTCCTTAGGAAACCAGAATAAAAAAAAAATCAATTAAGGTTAAGACCCTCCAGTTCCCTTCTTCATTTACTTTGTGAGGACAATGTCTTTTGCTGAAGTACCCGTTATATAAAATATCTGGATCAATACAGCATTGGGTGAAACCTCTTTTGGCAGTTGTTCGCAAGTGATACGGGACAGAAATCTGGCTTTCCTGCAAACAGGAGCTGGAGATGCGCAGCCTTTGATGGAGTCAGGGGTTCACGTGCTGCAGGCTGCACTTTGATGGTACGGGTCTCAAATGCCACCACCTGCCCTTCTTATTCCAACAGGCGAGCACAGCTCTAGGTTTTCAACACCCACCAAGTGCTCGAGGACGTCATTCACCACTGCTTTGCTCTGGGTGGGTGACGTTTGAGCAGCAACCAAAATTTCAGGCGATTTTGGGATGTGCTTGAATGGCCTCCCCGTGCCTCCCACAGGCAGGGAAACTGCACTTCACCTGTTTCCAGTGCTGTTTACTCTCCCTCCCCATGTCATTGCTAATTTGTTGTTGTTTAAACATTTAATGTTTCATTAAGCCTCTGTTCCCACAACCAGAAATAATTCAGATACGACTTGTAAGTGGCCAAGATATTGAAGCACTGAATAAAACCCTGATGTTTTCACGTACTGCTTGCTGGACTGTCTTCTCAATCATCTTCAACTTCCCCCAAAATAAAACTAAAAATAATCTTTATTATTATTATTATTATTATTATTAATTATTATTTTATCGTAAACCAAGCCCATGTGAGCCGCCTGAAATTTTTATGTCTTGTCTTGAGAGCAACAAAACTGATCAATTTTCTGATATCCTGGTACATCCAGATGAGATGTCCAGACTCAGCACTTTGGGGGCTATAGCTCCTTTTTCTTCCTCTTATTTCAGTACTTATTCTGTTAATATGTTGATCTGCTGTGGGACTGTTTACAGGAAAGAACCAGCTGCCCTGATTTGCCTAGAATTTCTACAGTGAGGATTTTGTGGAGGGAAGGAAATGAAGGATGAAAATGTTGACAGAGGAAGCGTGCACAGTGCAGATGATGCATTATTTGTATCCCCTTAGTTCTTGTTTCACTGCTGTGCATTTTCCATTTCTCTGAGGATGTTATATTAAAAATACGGGGCTTTTCCTCTGCATCAGCTTGAAGAAATTTCAGAGTGACCCTGTGGTAACGTCACCAGAGTTTTTTAATTCCACATGGAGTGAGGCAGGGCGAGGATTCGAGCCCTGACCAAAACCTTCCGGCCTCAAAGGAGATCTCTTCATTTTGGTGACTCGCTATATGGCTTGGAGACAATTCTGTTGGCTAAAATCAGTGAGGAGAACCTCCTTTCTTTTGGCACCAGCTCAACCTCTGTGTCAAAATGGTGGCAAATAATGTTTTCCAGACCGTATTTGTTGCTAACAGCACCAGAATCACCTTTACAGACAGAAACGATATTCCTAAAATAGCAGTTGCAGTCTGTGAAGTTTGTGCGCACTCCATTACCGTGGCCCTTATTAATTCCCCTAGTAACTCTTCACTATTAAAAAAAAATTGCATTGCAGGACAGTCAGTATCAATCGGCGGGTGTGCATCTCTCCTTGTTTTTAAGCCAGCTCCTAATGCCACAGCCTTTCATCCCTCTCTGTAAGATTTACCTTTAACCTAGAATCTTTCACCCGTTATCTATAATGTATAATTATAAATACATTGTAGTCTTGAGTAAGTACAATTAAAAAGGGTAATTCGTTTCCCTCCCTCTCTCCCATCCTCCCACCCAAGTCCTTAGGTTTAATTTTCATGATTATGTTAGATTATGAGTCATTTTAAATCATGGTATCCAGTAGAGACTACTCCTACTCTGCAGCTCTTTTCAACAGTTGTTTATGGTAGTTTCAGCCTCTTTCTGCCTCTCTGAGGCTCTTTATTTTTAAAGCAAGGCAGACAAGGCCTAAAATTATTCCATTAAAGAGGTGCAATTTTTGTAATGGGACTTAGAGTGCTCTGCAGAAGTGCAGGCAAGTTTCTTCAATATCCTGAGCATTATTCGCTCATTTAGTTAAATGATGTTTCTAATTCCCTGGTAATTACATGTAATGAGGCACTCTTTCTCTTCTTGATGAGACTTTAGCTTAATATGAGATGTCGTATTTTTTTCTCTCTCTCTTTTTTTTTTTTTTTTTTTTTTTTTTAGGGATAATTACCCTTCCCAGGAAAAGCAGGGGGTTTGTTGTGCAGAATATATAGCAAATTACTTTATTTCCTGCCATCTTGACTGCCAGTAAATTATAAAATTAAGTTTCAGTGGAGCATTAGCACCATTTTGGAAAGGCTTGAGATTTTTTTTTTTTTTCTTATTCATGTATTGATGTCCTTTGGGACTGTTGAGCTATTATTCATAGAATAGATGTTTTTCTGCCAATTCCTAGTATTAGGCAGTATTGAAGCAGCAACATAGGTTTAATTTTTTTTTTCTGGATAATATCTAGTACAGAATGACCTTGTTAGTTGCTTTTCATATCAGGTAATTTTCTTCATAAAATTTTAGTAACACTCCCACCCGCCCCATTGGTGACTAATTGCATTTACTTTTAAGCATGTTATCATAATATTAAATGCTGTGGGGCTTTTGTTTTCAATTCTGGAGGGCTGTTCTTTCTTAAATTTCTTACATTTGAATAACATTTAGGGTATGGCAATGAATGAAAAGCTGTAGGATACATAAATTAAACAGTAATGCAACATTGAACTTCAGTAAAAAAAGAATCAACAGTAATTTTGATTACTCTGAATTTCCTATTTTTTTTTTTGTCAGAGCCATTTTCTTCCTGTTACTGATAAAGTGTTCCTTGTCTGTTTTTTTTTTTTTCTTTTTAATTAAAAATGCTGTAAAAATTATGAATGGAATAGGATCTGAGAATAAAATTGTTTAATGACAGTCTCTGCATCAGGGGCTGAATGGCCATTAGAAACAAAAAACTTTTAGGTGTCTAATTCCTATGGAAAATCTAGGGTCAGATTCATCTCACTTACCTTTAGCTATCTAAAAGCTAGGTTTTTAGTCTAATTTAGGAAGCTGCCAAGGCTCCCCAATTTCCAGTTCTCTGAAGTATTGTAAAATGGCACTTGTTTGTGAAAGAAACTTGTACAAAGGGTGAGGGGTAGTGGTCATGGTGTTCCTCTAGTTTATTTTTCTTATTTGTGCCGTGAAATAGGGCCAGCCTGAGATGGGGCTTAAAGGTTTTGATGCCTGGCAGCGAGCAAAACCTGAGTTTGGGTGTATCTGGTATGCTGGTGGACTTTGAGAGCATCCCTTTACCCTTTCCACACCAGTGATAACAGTGTTAATGATGACCATTTCCTCGGCAAAACCCTATGAAAGGTACAGGCTGAAAATACCATAGAGCAGCCCGATCCACTGTGATTAAAACTCTCTCACACCGTTGCAGTGAATATTACACCTAGCCATGCATACAAGACATACGTACTGTGCACACCCACCTTGCAGGAGCAGACAAAATACAACCAAAATCTGGTTGTGCTGGGGAAAGCCTTAACGTACGGTGGGGGTGGCTGGGGCCGTCCGAGCTGGGGAGGGAGCAGCAGCAGCGAGGGCAATGTTTGGTACCAAAAATGTTTGGTACCTTGTGTGAAGTCCCTCTTGTTCCTGCCTTTCAGAAGAGAGAGTTTTGCAGCCAGTTGGGAAAGCTTTTCCTGCTCGTCCCATCACAGCAGTGCCATACTGGTAAGAGAAGACCATGTAAGAAGATTTATCTATAGGGTGAGATATGTTCCTGTATGTAAGTATATTGCCCTTATGCTCTTTAAGTCAGTGAGACTACTTTAAATGTTCATTTAAAGGGTTTTGTAGGGTCAGCATCAAAATCCATAGAGATTGAAGGATCAAGTCTTGAAAATGGTGGGATCCTGTATCAAAAGCGTACCTCCTCTGTCTGAGAAGCCATGGTGCAGCAAAGTTCTATATATAAAGGCACATCCTTATGATAAAACCAAGATTTTGAGAGGCTAAAGTGCAATCAGCAGTAGAAAATAAATGTCATAAATAACTTTTTGATCCCAAATACTGTGACCTCAATTCTATAGAAAGAAGCTGGAAAACTATGACTGCATCTCACTCTTTATTTCATCTTAAGCAATTTGACATCAATCAAGTGACTATAGAGGCAAAGGCATGAACGTTTATTTCCCAGCCCACAGGATTGCTGTCAAATTGCAATTTTCAAAATTGAAAGAGTTGTTAAGCTAGATTTTCTCAATTTTCTTCCTAGTTCTTTCCCTCAAACTTTCAAAAATGTGCCTCTCAATTTTGTAGTGTACATTGTGAGGAGAAATTAAAGAAGCTCCTGAAAAAATTCTTTACCATGCAGTGGTAAAATAACCTTTTTCTGTCTGTCTGCAACTCAGTACATAATCTAAAGAAGGATCTACATCAAAGAATAAGGAAAAAATGGAATTAGAGTGTTAAGATATCACCCTAACGAGGCCAACAGGTAGAAGAAACAAGTCTGTTACAGCCACGTTAGGCGATATACAACTGGCTGGCTGTGACCGGGTACCTCCAGGCTGCTACAACTCTAAGCAAATACTCATCCCTGCTAAGCAGGGCACATGCTACATGGTGGTTATATTTTATGGGTGCCAAAATGGTGAGTAAAAATTTTTCCTCAGCTTCAGGAAACCAGAGAATGCATTTATTTAACGTCTATTTTATTTAAACAAATGGAGAAGCCACATCCTTACACTAAAGAGGTTCAATGCGAAAGGTTTCAAAATACAAAATCAGGTTTCACAGACTTTGTCCATCTACCGCTGCTCTTGCAAGAACACAGTTTGGGAAGCTCGGGTGGAGACCTGTGCTCCCTGGCAAAGAGCTACACAAACCCGAGAGACAGCACTCACCCAGAAGAATCTGTACTCAAACCAGATGACACTCATGGCAGGAATTACTGTCATTCTTGCTATTCAGACTCAGAAGTAATTTTCTGAGAAAATGGGTGCCTTCTTTTTGTTTAAGGTGCTTAAGCCTTAAGCACTATTTATGAAGAATGTAACCACTTTCTCAAATGCTGGATACTTTAGGAGGCACCTAGATTCGATTGGTGCTTTACTTTCTCGTACCTTAAATTTCTGTGTGTTTCTGAAATCAAAGCTCCTCGATAGACCTGAGAAGGTCAGCACTTTCCTTGTGTTTGAAACCAGACCGAATGTTCTGCTCGTGTCTCCCAGTTATCACACTCTGGTAGGGTCTTCAAAACTGGCCTAATATATGCTATTTTCTCCTAAATTAATTAAAAAAAAGCTTCTAGTGGAGAGAGTGTGCTCTGCTAGAAGGAATTCCAGCACCTTTCTTGGATGCTGCCACAACTCTTGGGGTGCGGAGCTACTGAGGTGGCAGCTATAACGCCAGAGGTAATGATCACCATCACAACTAATTCACTTTCATATTTAAGTAAGTGAAAATGATTAGACTTATTTTGCTACCATTTAGACTTCTGAGAAGCTCTAGGCTCCAGGGATGAGGCCAGGTTCACTAGGGGAAGGTTGTCATTGCAGATATCCCTGTGTGAGTTTATAAGAACCAGAAGCCAAATCTAGAGAATTTGGAAATTATGCAGTTGTCTTTGCAGTTTTCTCTGCTCAGTATTTCCTTCCAGTGGAAATCTAAAGGATTATAGCATAGACATTGCAACAGCTTGGTCGTGTAACAGGCTGCAGATGAAAGTATAAGTCACAGTAGCCACGGGATGGTGTGGTGAAGGTTGTGTATGTGGGCACTGTAATGTGGAGTAATGGTGAGTTGGGCTGATACAGGAGGCTGGGGCTGCTGAAGAACCCAATTTGCTGTTTTTCAAACGCTAGTTTTTCTGAGCTGCAGTGTCTGGGGTTTCCATTTTCATCTGCACCTCAGTCAACCTTTCATTTTCTCTAGGAACTTTTGTATCCGATGAATGGAAAAAAAAAAGAGGATGGGAATAGAGAAGGGAAAACTGAATTTTCAATATGTTTGCTCATATTGTCCATTTTAGATAATACCTGGTTGGAAAGCTTCAGCTTAAAAGCCTGAAAAATCATGGTAATATGTGGTTTGTGTTGACAGACATCACCAAGTTAAGCTTGCCCTGCTTATCAGCATTTGGATATTTAGATATGTAAGAAAAGATGTTCGGAGCAGTGTAGTGCTGGAGAATTATTCACTGTTCTTGTGTGGAAATGGTGATAAACAGAGTGGATGAAAAACTACATTTGTACTGCATGCCCCGGCTGAGCGGGCGGCTGGGCCTGCGGGTGTGAGTGCAGCCTCTGCTTGGAGCAGCGGGACCATACGGCAGCACGGCTCCAGGGTGAGTCCTTCGGCCTGGCCTCAGCCTTGTTCGAGGGCTGTCCTGTTCTGAATATTGGCGTGGAAGGGGGTTTGCTCTCAGCTGTGTGCTGCCAAAAGCTGGAAGAGCTTGCCACATCCACTAAGCCCGCTGCGGTGCCATCTTGCTGGGGGTGTAAGCCCTACTAAAGTCTTGCTGCAATACAAGTAGAAAATCATTTCTTACTCCTGCTGCTGCTAACTTCTTATCTACTGCAATGTATTTTGCAATGCAGTCTCTGAATTAGATTTTAATGTTTTTAGCATACGAGCCCATAATGTGATCTTGGTGCTCTGGGAAAGGAGCAGGTTGCATGCAGGTTGGCAACAGTCTCTTAGTTGTCTGTAAGGCAGGAGGGAGGTGGCCTGTGCTGGTTTATGCCTTCCTGTAGTACGTGGTCCAAGAGCTCTGGAGTCTGTTTAGAAAACAGGTTGCCTTCCTCTCTGCTTTCAGCACAGGAAAGGACTCCCAGCAGGACTCATGCTGCAGAGCACCAGCTATGGTAGCATCCGCGTGGACACTTGTCTACTGGAACTGGACTAACTCCAACACCCCTTTCACAAGGGCTAATTAGGAGCCATCAGATTAAATTCACTGTTCCTTATTAGCTTAAAGTAGCTTTAAGCCAATGGCCAGTAGGCAAAAACCTGTAAGTAAATCAGAGAAGTAACCATTTGTTGACATTTCTGTCTGTTAGCCCCAGACATCAGCCGTTATCCCGATGGCAACGTGGCTCTTTGTCGGATGTACTTACACCACTGCAGATTAGGATATTCAGTTCAGATTGTTACAAATGCCTTTATCCATTCCCATTGACATTTTAAACAAACGGTGATATATTTAGTACAATAATTACAGTTATTTGATTACCTTTCTTTTAGCCTGAAGTAGAAGGCAACTGACAGATGTGAATACCTCTGAGACCAATACTCTGTAATAAACTAACATTATTTATTACAAGATGCATTTTATTAATAGGAATTGGCAGTAATTAATTCACTAAAGTTGATGTTACTAATAATTACATGTAATTCATGAAATATTTATGAAAGAAAATTGTGTATAAAAATGATGCAAAGGTCATTTAGCTAATTAGTTAATAAATATCACCAACATTTCTAGCGAGTCTAATTCTGAATAGTTTCAGATTTTCCTTAGTAAAATAATTTTTCAAGCATTTTTTTCTTCGTGCATGGCATCTGACATGGAAGCTAACATTTCTGGTTATTGTTTTGAGCCAATGTATGTACTGTTTCCTTTGCTAATTCACTTTGTCCTCTTTCCTTGTTCATAGTGAAAGATCCTAATTAGAGATAGCACTAGCTCAATCTAATTTAGGTTATCAGAGAGTTGCGGTGTCTCCCAGTTTAAGAATATATGAATATATCTCTGTCTTTTTAACTTGATTCCACTGGCTTTCCTTGGAATCAAATAACCATCATCCAAATTAATAGCTGACATCTGAACTAGAAAAATCTTAGCGTCATTTCTGCTCACATTGAATTCAATGACAAAAATACCCATTGACCTTGTGAGATGCAGGATCAGACCCCAGGCCGTTCCATTGTCTTCTCTTGAACATTGCACTCATTTGTTGGTAGCCTTTGTTGTAGGATACGCTGGCGGTATTTGTAGGGTAAGGTGCCGAATGAGGTTATCTTGTCGATTAGGTCATCCTGTGTAGTACAGGCTATGGGGAACTTCACCCTGTTTTGAATTAAGCCAAATGACTTCTCTTTGGTTAATGCCAGTCTTTCAGAGACATTCAGACTCGATTTGAAATGTTATGAGACAGGGAATCCACTGCACCTTTTTGTCAGAGGTTCCCACAGCTAGCCACGCTCACCTTTCAAACGTGGCTGTAGCTGGCTTCAGTTTCTTGCTGCAAGCCTTTGTCAAATGCAAATTATTAGGCTCAATGAAGTGTTTTCCATATAAAATTCCATGCTGTCTTCTGATAAAGGTCAGACCTAGTGATCTAATATTGTGCTTTTCCATGAACCTACGAGTGTCACCTTTGCACTTTCCTCATTCTGGAGTTGCTTTATGCTCAATCATAAAAACAGTACTCAGCACTCAGTCTTTTGGCAGAGACGAGAATTGCTTAAGGACTTCAGGGATGAGAGAGATGAGGAGGTGAGGAGCACGTCATGCTTGCTGCATTAAACTCGGGAGCGAGGAGCGGTGACTAGGGGATGGTGTCACTGCTGCTCGCTGCGTTGTGGGTGGGGAAAATGGCTCCGGTGCAGCTCTGAGCGGGGAGACGGACACAGGGCTGCCCTAAATCAGAGAGGAGCTGGCCCCTGTTCCTAAACTTTCTTGAGCAGTCGTTCTCTGGCTTGGTGTTGATCAGAAACAGATTGAAAAACAGATTGCACTTGGGCAGCCAGTGCTGCGAGGAGCAGGAGCAGCTCCCTCAGGCTCTGCTGAGATGCTGCGATGGTCGCCGTGCTGGAGGGGGGCATCCCACCTCAGCGTGCACAAAGTGCCACGGACAGGCAGGCAACCCCCGACCCTTCCAGTCAGACACTGCTTTAGGTAATGCTTTCTTGTCCTTAGAAGCAAACCTGTGGAACCAGAGTTCTTGCTGGTTTCCTGAACTGCTGACTGGTGAGGAGACTGATATTCGGTTCTGAGGCTCATGTTTCTCATGTGTGTCATTCACAGCAACACAATTTACCTAGGATCACCGCTTTACTAAAACCTGTCTGCTTGGGGCAATGCGTATGAGGATGTCTTCCAAGGCTGCCTACCCACTGATGTTCCAAACATACATAGATCAAGTCCCTAACTGATGTCTATGATCTACTCATAAACTGAATTACAGATCTGCAACTGGCCTATCCAATGTCTCATGCCTTATTCAGTTTTTGTGGACTAACTTTGTAAAATAAATCTTCTCTTAAGAACAATTTTATTTTGTAGTAAGATCCAATGTAGAAAATTTTATTACATTAGACAATAAAATATATCTGGGTAGGACATATAGTCTTGAATGGCTAATAAGCATCAGTAGAAATGATTCTGGCTGATAAACATTTATCTTTTACTTAATAGCCGTTATCCTTTTTAAGCACAAATCGTGCCCAATAAAGGCTGAAGATGTTCAGCCTTAGTTCAATAGGACAGGACAGATCTTTGCATTTTCTGCCAGTAGGGTTAGTTAGTCTTTAACATAATGAGTTCTGCAGAAGCCATTTGTTTCTGTGCAAATATGTTTCTGTGCCATTTTTCATAAGGCAGCAGAGATGGTGTTGTGCCTGCTGCTCTGTGTGTATGTGGATGAAATTGGCTTGCAATGCTTTTCCTTCAATTGGTTATCTTTGAGAAGGAAATTTTGTGGAGGAAAGGCTGGCACACAAGAGCAGTTTTATGTCTCTTTGTTTGTCAGCATAAAAAAACCCTAGGAGAACAGCAGTGTGGGCACATGCTGGCAGGGTCCAGCCCTGTGCAGTGCCTGGCCAGTGATGCAGGTGTAGGATCCACAGCAGTGCTCGTGGGGACCTGTGGTGCAGCCTCTTCTTACCCTTCTCGGATTGTCCACAGGCACACAGACCCAGGCCGAGCACCTGCTGCCTGTGCCACCTTGCCACCCTGGCAGTTCCCCTTTCCTTTAATGCACAGGGGAGAAATGCATCTTGAAGGAAAGGTCTCTATCTTGTGTTGCCTTCAGATGGGGAAGGCAGGTGGCAAAACGGTGCTGGTGATGTTGAGGCTCTGAATGTTGCTCTTTGGAACTTGATGGAGGAGCTCAGATCAAACACCTGCAGGTGGAAATGACATTTAGTTAACATCAGGAATTAGTTACTTTGGCTTTGCTCCTTTCAACTCTACTTTTAACAAAATGACTTTTTGTAAGCCCCCCAAAGCTTTGAGGTAATGTTCCTCTGAACATTTCTCTGAACATCTACTGGACAGAAATGTGGAGAGAGAAAACAATATCAGAAAATGAACAAGAAAGGATGGAGAGCGCAAGGCCGTTCCTGGCTTTTGGTTTCACCCCTTTTGTTGGGCCAGTGCCTGATGGAGAGGATGCTCCTCAGGGGTTCAGGTGGCTGGTGTTGTTCACAGCCCTCTTCCGCTGCTGGGACATACACCAGAGAGTTACAGACCTTGACTGGTCAGGCTCAGGACCTTCCAAATGCCATTGTTTTGCTAATAGTAGTATATTAGCATACAAGTTTTTATATTGGCATATATATAATCTGCCATATATATATATATATATAATATGCCAATAGAATACAGAGATTATCTCAGGTCTACTTTCTTGAAAGTGACCAAGCATGCATGTATAAACGATATCAGAATGATGAAATCACCACCATAGTATAGATTTGAAAGGAATGACTATATTTGGTAACGCAAAATTATTTTTTAACTCAATAACTCCTACTATGGTAAGATGTGTGCCCCTATACTTGGATAATGGCAGTCCCAATCCGCTGTGGTGTTAAAGAGGATGTGCTAGAGCCATATCATCTCTTATTCTCCTCTATTAAATCCATCTCAGCTCATTTATGAATGCCAAGATTTGGTCTTGCATTATTACATAGCCTAATTGAATAGGAAAATAATTTTCTGAGATTATTTGAATTACCTGCCTTGGAAAACAAAAATGAAAAAGCTCCTGTTATTTTCAACTAATAAACAGACTGTCAGGCAGAAAAAGCTTCAGCAGTAAACAGAAGAAACACAGCGAAGCAAAATAAGGGAAATATGCACAGAAGGGTCTGTTGTACAGAATATGTACAAACCCAGAGCGCCTCTTCCTGCTATGTAAACCATTTTAGCCTTTACTTCAGTTACAAACAGTCTTCCTGATGGGCAATCGCTTTGTAAAAAACTGAACAATCTTGAATTGCCTCGAATAAGCTTCCTAACAGGCAACTGGTTCTGATGGAACAATTTTAAACTCTCTGTCTCCTTATCTTCTGTCGACATCATTTTTCAGAAGGGGCAACAGGACCAAATTAAATCGTTTTGCTGCAGACAGTCTGTCTGTCTGATTGCACTGTGACTGTTGCCCATTTTGAAGATTTTCTCTAGCAGTTTAAAACTAAGAAGAGAGGAAAGTTCATGTGTACTTGCAGGCTCAGATGCACACAAAACTGTGCCTCCCTTTACTTACGCCTACTCAATTATGGGATACATTTACAATGTCAGAAATTCAGAGTCCAGCTGTTATACTGCATGGCCAGATCCATCTGACTGAATGTGTCTTGAAACTGTCCCTCAACCCTGCCTTTTTTTTTTTTTTAAGCCAGACTAAGATCTCAAAAGAAAGAAAATAATGAGAAGATGTATGTGAATTAGTTTAACCCATGTATTACTTGTGGAAAGAAGCATCGGGAACCATTACAGACAATATTCTCACTTGATTTGTTGTGTTCACACTAAGGCAGGAGTAAAAGGCCTGATCCTCTTTTGTCTTTGGTATTTCTTAAGCCTTCTTCTCATCTCAAGCCTAGCTTGTCTGCAGAAAGTTTGATTTTTGACTGAGATGCAGCTGTTAGGATCGAATGGAAACAGTGAGCACAGTGGAAGAGAAAGAAACTTGAAAATGAGATGCACTGCAGTCAGCAAATGGATTTGGAGAACCCGATTGCAGTATAACAAAAGAAGCCTCTGGGATATATTTTACTTACTGGCGGAAAGGAGAGAGCTGTGGTCTTGGGACATGTTTCTAAGGCTTGCAATGCACAATCATCGCCTTTGGATTGTGTCCAAGTGCTGCTCAGAATCCTGATGGCTCTTGAGCGGCATTAAATCAAGATGGATGTCACTTTACATCTCATTGCGAATGCACTACCTGGAGCATGGGCTTGCATATAGCATTCCTTTCCAAGCAGAGACTTCTGCCTTGAGGGGGATTTGATCTAGCTAGGAAGAAAGGAGGAAAACCTTTCCTCATGCCCCAAACTGCTAGTCAGTCTGTGTATAGCCCTGATTCGCCAAAGCCCCTTCCTTCAGAGCTCCACGTTATGTTCAGGGGGTCTAAGCCAACACTCCCTAGCATGCTTCTGTACGGAGGACATAAGCAAAGCACGAAGATGAGTTCTGTCTTCAGGCTGGAATGACTCCTTATTATTTTAACAGTTTTAGTAAGCTATTGCTGCATGTTGGCTCCTATCTCAGTTCACCAGCTTGTGTAATTGCTCCATCTCCGTTGACTACATTGTGATGCTGCCTATGTGTTCCTGCTGAAGCCTTGCTCCTTTGTTTCTTATGTCTTAGAAAGTCACTAATTACAGGGCAAAATCCTTCCAGCTAACTTTATAGGGACAATATAAGTATGTGTGAAGAGAATATTTCATAATTCCTACGTTGGGAGTTAACTTCGTAGTTGATCTAGTAGTTATTCTTGTATTTACATAAACCACAAGTGCTATCAGTAAAGAAGCAAACAAAAGACTGGTAATTGTTTCTTCAACATCAGATTAAAATAGATAGAGTATATTATTAATTTAGTATTATATATGCAGATAAACAATATATTAAAAAAAAAGAATTAATAGCTTATGAAAGCAATGATGATGCATTACTAAAAGAGGGTCTTCACTATCTATTCCCCAGTACAGAAAGATAGCTTAACTAACACAGACAGCTTTAAACAGCAGTGGGAAACCTGTTCTTATCAACTCTGGAAGTAAACTCTACCATACATTAATTTTGTGGCATTTTAAAGCACTATCTTGAATTGGGTGGCTATCTGACAGGGTGAGGGGGTTTTGGTGTTGGATCAGTGGATGGTGGTCACTGGCACATGGCTGTAAGAGCTGCAGCTGGAGTCCCAGCACAGGCATGCTCTGCAGCAAATAATCCAGGTCAGGAGCTGGGCTCTGCACCAGGCGAAGCACAGTTTTGCTCTCTGCAGGGATCTAGTACCCTGTTTCTCTGGATGTGCTTTGTTTTCTTAGCTGTCTACTCAGCTGTGCTCATTGACACCGAGTATTCACAAGCGAAGAAGACGCAGGGTGAAATTAAACAGAGACCATTAATGAAGCAAACAGTGAAGCATCAGGAAAACAAAACCACACTTTTCTCTAGGAACACTTGGTAGAAACCTTAGAAGGTGTTATACTGATTCAATTCTTGCCTTATTTTATTTGGCCACCGCTTACAAAACGCTGCTGTTGATTTTGGCATATGAAATGAATTACGCCATTTTAGACAGCATTTCTGAACACAATGGTCTTGAACAGGGGTATTTTGAGATGCTTAAAATAAATTTTTTTAAAAAAAAAGACAAAAGCTCTCACATCCAGTAGAATGGAAGATTTTCTAAAGCTCTTCCCCCCTCCTTCTTCTTGAAAACACATTTGTAACCATTACTTGGTGCCAAGTCCTGCAAGGGAGCTGTTCCACTCTTTGCACCAGTTGCTGTGGGCTGCAGTCCCCCCAGGGCTGGTGCCCTCCTCAGGATTGTAACCAGCACTGCCCCCATCCCACCAAACCTCCCAGCTTCACAACTTCATTTCTGCTGAAATTTTCTGGGATGAGATTTTTTTTTATGTAAAGGAAGCAGCCGTTCCTTAATGGCGCCCTTGCATTAGAAGCTTAGAAGGCCTTAGAACTAGAGGTCCTCTGGCAGACTTTGTACAAAAAGCAGTTTCTTGTGTTGCTGCTGAGATGCCATTATGTAATAAGGGATACTTCTAAGCTTATTGAAAAAGCAGAGGCCCAAACAAGCAGCGATAGCAGAATAGATGCTTTCTATTAATGTCACCGAATCCCTGGCTGATGTGGGCAGGGACCACTATTGGGTCAGGTCCCTCTGGGTGCCCAGCCCCAGGTCCCAGTGGGTTTGAAGCTCTCCAGGAGGAGCCCCCAGCCCCTCTCTGGGCAGCCTGTGCCAGGGCTGCGGCGCCTGCCCAGCACAGACGTGCTGCTGGGGGCCAGGGGCAGCCCCCGGGGCTCCAGCTTGGGCCTGAGGCCTCTGGGCCTGGCCCTGGGTGCCGCTGAAATGAGCCTGGGTCCGTCCTCTTAGCGCCCTCCCTTCGGGTAGTTATGGACATGGGTGGAATCCCCCTGAACCTCCTCTTCTCCAGGCTGAACAGTACCAATAATGTCCCATCAATGCAAGTTTTAATTTAAATTATGAATCTGGAAAGTTTTTTTAATTGCTTGCTAAATGTGTGGGCTCTGTATTGTGAGCTTTCCATTTAAGGATTGTCCTCAAGACGAAAAATGATTAAAATTTGAAGACTAAACAAAAATGTTTTCCCCAGAAAACCATTTCCTGTTGGAATCCCTACCTTTGATAGTGAAATATTCAATCACATAGAGTTCCATAAATAAGAGCTGGAAAACATTTAGTTATATATTAGAAGAAAGAAGGAGATCAGAAGGGCAATTTTTCTAGGTATTGTCTTTTCTGTAGTGGCAACCCAACTGTTTACAAAGATTTTTCTTTTTAAAGGCTCATTTCCTTTCTATGAGCCTGATTCTGCACACAGGTGTGTGCACAATGAATGTGCAGCAGTGCTTCCACATGTACCATGAGCTACTTGTTTGAACAAAGCTAGATAGTAATGACATCTACATCTGTATTAGAGCTTCTTTTTGTTGCTGTTTTACTTCCAGAATGTTTAATGTAAATATAAAATTTCCTATAAAATTATGGTTGGCTACACAGAGATAGTATTTGGTACATTTCCAGAGCACTGGGATTCTACCCATTTCTAACTAGTAAGGTGAACGTTTATATTTTCCTTAGCACTTCTTTACTTTTTTAATTACCATTTTTGTCCACCTTCTAAACTACAAAATGCTCAAAACAAGCTTTGTTTTACAAATGTTCTCTTGTAGATGTTTAAGATGTTGATATTGAACTGTTTGATGATAAGTAGTTTTTCTTGGTCTTTGCATGAAATATAGCCTTTGTTTTGGGCAGTCGGGATGGGCATTCGTTGTGCTGTTTCTGTACATCCCCACATTTGCCTGCACGTTTTTTAAGAGCCATTGGTTGCACAGACCAATAATTCAACTCCATGGTCATGTTAAGAGCAAATTATGCCTTCACTGTTTTTCTTTCTTAGGCACATAGGACAGCAGGGAAGAGCTGCACACCCAATAGTGGCCCTTTGACAATTACAAAATAGAGGTTATTTTTTGGTTCCGGCTCACGTGAGGCTCAATACAGAGTCAGCAAGCTTGATGTTAGTAAATTATTGAGCATATTTTAGTGTGTTGAGTATCTGCTAAATCTACATTGAGATCCAGCGATTAGGAACCTATACTGTGTTTTAAATGTCAATGACACAGCGGTTTGTACAATGTCTTTGTTGTCAGTGTCTTCTGTATCATTCCTTTACAGCCCATCTATAGTACCAGGTATGCCAGCAATTTGCAAATGCAAAGTTGAAACTGCACAGAAAGGAGCAGAGATTTTCTGTACAACTGTTTTGTAGCACCACTGTTGACTGTGCGTTGCCTAGATTTTTATTTTTTATAACACAGGTAATTGTGTGTAAGGTATGCGATTACAGAAAATTCTGTGTTTGAGTTCAAATAGCTCTGCCTCTGCCTGGCATTTGTCAACACTGCCTGTCACTGCTGTCATGTAGACAATTTATCTACTTGCTATGTTTCTCTGATATTTCTCTGAACCTGATCAGTGCAGATTACTTTTTAATCCAGGGTAATATTTTGCCTCTTGTCTCTTGTTGCCTTTTCTTCTGAGCAGTTTTTGATAAAGTTTGTCAAAAGCCTTAAGCCAAATTTCTCTTTTCCCTGCTCCCTACAAGATCTTAATATTACAAAGAAACAGAAATAATAAGCAGCCTAAGTAAAGTAACATTTTCACTAGTGCCCCATTATTTCTTTTTCATTTTTGAGAATAAGGAGAAAGTGAAGAAGAATGCGAGAAGTTCTGGCAGTATCACCAATGGCCAGCTATACAGTGCACAGTGATTTAACAAACTCATGAATATAGAAAGCTCCCATTTATCCAGAATAATATCTACGAATTTCTAGGAGGGGAAGGAGGAAAGACATAATAGGGCTTGTAATGAATCCAAACTTCAGAACTCCTCATGGCACCCCCAGAATAAAGATTTTTAGGTAAATTGCCATGGCTCTTTGTATATTGTTTCCATGTTGTTTGACTTGTTTTCACTTGACATCAGATTAGCCAACAGGTTAAATATTGTGGTTTCAAAGTGTTAATTTAGCACATTTGCAAATTAGAATTTTAACATATTTGGAATTTTGATGAGACTAAAAGCCAAATTGTAACGTTCAAAGCAGCTGATTCTAGGTGCAGTTCAGCAATTAAGTTAATTTCTAGCTTTCTGATGCTGAGAAGGACACTCAGTGATGATAATAGGTTATTTTCTCAGATGCAGATTGGGGAGCTGACTACAAACTTTCAAACGAGCACGTGTGCTTGATTTGTCTATTTGTATTCAAGTTTACCTTTTTCTGGTTGTCAGTAACACTACCCCACCTGCCCTATACAGCTTGTAGTGCTCAAACCTATTTGGAAAATCATGTGAATAGGGATTTGCATCATTACAATTTCCTTTCCATTTAGGAAGCATCTGCTATATCTTTAAAAGTAACAGGTTTGAAGAGGCCACAGGCTGTGAAACAGACTAAACCATTATTAAAATGAAACAAAAACTTAAAAAATAAAAAAGAATCTGGTTGGACCTACTTCAACAGCAGTTTCAGCATTTTTTTTTCTTTTTACCTCAAAAAGGTTAAAAGCATTTGGGTCCTTGTGGAAAATGTAATTGCATTTCAGCCTTGTTTATGTGTGAATCTAAAGAATACTGATAATCTGCCACGTGAAAAAGTTCTGTTCTTCTGCTAACAGGCAATCCTTCTTGTTCCTAACAGGTCTTTCTATTAAGTAAACAGTTAAGGCCTAATTGGAGCTTTTATCTGTACCATGTCACACTAACTGATCAACCATTGCTAGCAGTCATATAAATGTCATTTTAAGCACTTCAATTGTACAGATCTGAGTACTACAAGGAAAGAGGAAAAACCTCAGCTGCAATTTTTCTTAATAACAAATAAAAAACAAAGTTCTATGAAGCTGTGTTCAGGCAGGTTAAGTTAACAGTATTATCCCACTAACCTTCATGCATATAATTTCCACAGGCAGCTGTACGTTTCATCAGGGGAATCGACTTATCCTAGGCCATTTCTTTCTCTAATTGGGTTTTCCGTTCTTTTGAAGGTTGGCAGTGCTATCACTGCATGATTCTTAACGTTTATCTATCTCATAGGAAAGCTCTATGAACTATTTCTGCCAGGTTGGTGTGTCGATCTGTCTACATAATCACTGATATATTCTGCTGACCTCCGTGGACTTCCTGGTGTGGGATACCTGTCCTTTTCCCCAGCTTCTGCCATCCTGTCTGGTCTGTTTCTCTGCCCAAGGAACAGCTTTGCAGGAAAACAACCCCCCCACACCCCTTCTCCCCTTTTAGAATTGTTTTAGACGAGGATATTTTGGTTGGTTGTGTGTTTTCTTGTTTCACTTCCTAGTCATTGCATGAAAGTCTGGCTTTGACTTCTCCTGAGTCCCATTGCACATATCCCAAATGAAAAGAAAAAATACAACCTCACTTTCCAAAAGCACTCAGCATTGGT
The DNA here is from genome assembly GCF_040182565.1 of Anser cygnoides. Classification (NCBI taxonomy): domain Eukaryota; kingdom Metazoa; phylum Chordata; class Aves; order Anseriformes; family Anatidae; genus Anser; species Anser cygnoides. The sequence continues at coordinate 4,648,317 of NC_089879.1, read as the reverse complement.
CTCTGGTTTGCTCTTTCAGTGGGAGCAGGTTTAGCCAGGGCAGGAGTCCCATCCAACTCTATGCTAGAAAACAAGGTCCAGAGAACACTTGTATTGCTTTAGAAAAATTATAGACTGGCTTTCCAGGCTCAGTTCTCCAGTTATTTTCACTTCTCTCTATACATCCCCTGACCCAGAAATAGAAGCTTCCTGTTTTCCTTATAGTATTGCAGTTCTGTATTGGCTGACAGGCATCACAGAATTGGTATCAGATTATTACTGAATTTGTGATAAAACTGCAAGGGTTTTTTTTTTCTTTTCCTTTTTTCTTTTCTTTTCTTTCTTCTTTTCTTTTTCTTTTTTTCTTTTCTTTTCTTTCTTTTCTTTTCTTTTCTTTTCTTTTCTTTTCTTTTCTTTTCTTTTCTTTTCTTTTCTTTTCTTTTCTTTTCTTTTCTTTTCTTTTCTTTTCTTTTCTTTTCTTTTCTTTTCTTTTCTTTTCTTTTCTTTTCTTTTCTTTTCTTTTCTTTTCTTTTCTTTTCTTTTCTTTTCTTTTCTTTTCTTTTCTTTTCTTTTCTTTTCTTTTCTTTTCTTTTCTTTTCTTTTCTTTTCTTTTCTTTTCTTTTCTTTTCTTTTCTTTTCTTTTCTTTTCTTTTCTTTTCTTTTCTTTTCTTTTCTTTTCTTTTCTTTTCTTTTCTTTTCTTTTCTTTTCTTTTCTTTTCTTTTCTTTTCTTTTCTTTTCTTTTCTTTTCTTTTCTTTTCTTTTCTTTTCTTTTCTTTTCTTTTCTTTTCTTTCAAATGTGATTTTTAATCCTGCAGTCTCAAATGCCGGACTTGAGAAAAGGTCCTGACTTTGAAACAATGATAGCAACTCCCTTTTTGAACATCAAGCCTTTTAAAATTGTCTTCCATCTGGCACTGTCAAATTAATGGAGCTAGTGAAATAGGCCATTGAGCTCATTCCTTGTCTGAAGGCAGAACTGGATGTATCTGAGTTATTTGTAAGAAAGAAAGATGAATGCTGTTGTCCTTAGGTCCACCTAGCCCAGCATCCCCGCTCTCAGCAGCAGCTCCGAGGGTGCTGTGGACATGCAGAAGATCATGGTGATGAACCCCACATTCTCCTCCATCCCCTCACTGTTCACCACTCAGAGAGTTTGTGATCTAGGGGTGGGATCCCATGTTTTAAAGCTGACTTCTCTTTGTCCTTTCAGCCAGGCCTCAGGGCCTGGGCTGCCCACGTTACCCCAGGGTACAGATTTTACATTTGTCCTGCACTGCCTGAATGAAGCATGTAGAGCTCTTAAAGAGTGGGAAGGATCCAATATGGTGACTTCTCTTGACTTCAAGGAGCATAATGCAGCTGCCAACCAGATCATCTTGCAAGTTGAAAGGGAGAGTGCTTGCGCTTGGGTTACGAAGCAGACAACACTGATTTTTGCCCTCAGCACCGAATGTCTACAAAAAAGGCATCTGGAGAGCAGGTTCCACATGTGGGTGTCTCACCTGCCAGTAGGGGAACGTCACAGACCAGACCTGCTTGTCTGTGCGGGCCTTGAAGGCAAACCTGTAGTAAACTGATGAACCAGGGCACAGCAGCTGTCCCCGTGGGTCACTGCATGAGGCTTTGCTTTGCTCACCCTACTTGCTGAGCTGAGAACAGCTCTAGCTTGCTGGCTCCTGCTTTTTCTAGGTTTGCTCTGCCTGTGGCTCACATATGTATTGCAAGTCCTCTTGCGAATTTTGTTTTCCCCTCCTCTGTCCATCCCTGATACCTCCTCCCACAGCTGGGATTCAGATGGACTTTAGTTCAGATCCTGCTTACAGGCAGCTGTACCCACCACTGCTCTTGGGGTTTTTTTCCCCAGAGAAAGGGAGAAAGGGGTTTCTGCTTTCCGGGTCCAAAAGGAGGCGATGCACCTCTTCCCTTTGTCCAAGGTGGGAACAAAACATTTGGAAAAAGGCTGACCTTAGGCTGGATGGAGTTAGCAGATGAGTGAGCAGTCCAGGTGTGGCGAGCCCTGGGCCAGAGGAGCAGGCAGAAGCGTAGGAGTGTTCTTCTCCCTTGATGCATGTCCCGCACCCACACATCTGGTCCTGCTTGTGACACTGGGCTGAGTGGAACCTGAGTGCGATGGGGTCGTAGGTTCAGTGCTTGGTGTGGTTATGGTGGTTTTATGGTGGTTCATCGGTGGCAATGCCGCCCTGTGATTCACTTTCCTTCAGGCACATCTACAAGTTGGGGCTCTGCTGCTGTGGCCGAAGCTGTTTCGGTGCCAGTGTTGCCCCCTTCCCAACAAAGAAGAAATCAGTGAGATTTGGTGAAGGGACCGCTTGCTCTTTATGAACTGAGAGAAATAGGTGCAACGGTTTGTCCCTCGCATCATAAAAGGAACAAGGCATGCTCGGAAGGCATGCTCGGCTGCATTGGGGCCAATTGTTTTGCTCAGTTGAACTGACTAATAAAAGTTTTGTCTTCAGTGTGGAAGTCCAGAGACACGCAGAAGTACATACACTTGAAAATCCTTGTTGCTTTGCCTTTCTTTTTCAGAGCTATTCGATAAGGAATTTTTTTTTTTTTTTCATCTGGAGTTTTGTTAAAGATTAGGCAGTATTGGGTTTCAGGGAGGTTGTTTTACACTCCGGGCTGGCACCGTGCTCCATTGTGCGCAGTAGCATTATGAAACTTTTGTGCCTGTTGGTGAGCTCATGGCCTCCGGGCCCGGGCAGATTGTTCTTCCTGCAATTAGTATTCATGGTTAGCTGAGCAGAACTTATACAACAACTCTTCTCTGCTTTGAAGGTTATGTTACACGGTTTCAAAGCGGCCAAAGGAGATTCCTACATGAAGAAGATATCTGGGAATACCCATTGTCTTCTTGTGTATTTAATGCTTGCGTTTCAGGTAGGATTTCCTTCTTATTAATTCAGTGCTTTCTAATTTAGCACATAAAGTCAGGCAGCCAGTAAGAACTCAGCAGTTTTAAAATTTTGCACTGAATTTTGTCCTAGCCTTCCAATCTCATTCTTGGCTTCTAGTGGAGAGGAGGTATTTTTATTTCTTCAGAAAATTCACGTGTTTTTCTTACAATTTTTCCATTTTGAAAACACAGTGAACTTTTTAATTTTTTTTCTAAAGCTATTTGTACAGAGTACTTTTGGATATTTGATCTTCACTGAAAAGATCACAACATTTCATTAAGCAGAACTCAAAAGTGCTCTGAAAAAAAAAAGTGATACCACTTTTCCTCCGTTATAAGCAAGGGTAATTGAGGCAGAAAGAGTTAAAATGACTTTTCTAGAAGCAGAGCTAGAAATACAGTCAGACCTTCAGTGCAAATTGGTAACTGATGGGTTTAGAGGTGTTTTCAGGAGAACTGTGTTTCTGAAAGGGATGTCCTAGCTGGCTGCCCCATGCTCTGAGATCTTTCTGTGTATTTACAGGGGAAAATACTGTTGGTGCTCTTCCTCGGGACATGGATGTATCAGCCACCCCCAGGACATAGACAATGTCTTAGAAAGTACCCAGGGAGGTGGAACACTTTGTCAATTTTGTGGATAACCTGCAGTAAACCCTCTCATACTGTATCTCATTACAGTATTTTTGTGTCCCTAATGAACATTTGCACTGCTGTTGAAAGATAACTATAGGCAAAAAATAATGAAGCCTTTGAGTGTTGGTACCCTCTGGAGGCAGCACCCCTTATCCCGTGAGATACAGGGATGGCTGCAAGTAAGAGATGCATGCAGTTTTGTTTTGGGATTTCTTTGGCTTATCCTCTGCCCTTGAGAAAAAGGAGGTAAAATAGTTGAAATATTACTTAGATAATAATGATCCTGTTAAATGCATGCATCAGAATAGATACAAGAAAGCTACAGAAAATTGCTAACACAGGACTGGTGTGTCCGTTTTAAAAGACTCTTCAATGTTTGTTCTATTGTCTCGGTGTTTTAATTTAAAATGACATATATAAAGTAAATTCTGAGTGGGATTTCCTACAAGGAACATAGGGGAATAAAAATACTCTCAATAATGATGACACAGCTAACATTGCATAAATGCCTCCTCTGCTAAAAATCCCTCCAGGTCATAGCCTCTGCTAGCATAAAATGGTGTAAGAATGCAGAATTTGTCAGAGCCTGAAGACAGGAGAACTTGGGCAAAGATTTGCTTAGATGCAAATGAAGCCACCTGACGAGCAGGGCTCCTCGCTTGGCTGGGCTTGGCTGGAGGAACAGTGGATGCTGCACTGAACTTGAATTTTAGATCCAATACTAAAAGGCATTGATTTTTCATTTCACTTGTATTTGTTTTCCCTTATTAGTCCAGGTTTTATTAGGAACAATTTATTTATAAGACTCTTTAGATCATAACACTTCTGCCAAACTTAGGATCAAATCCAGCTCCTGCACGTAGCCGAATACACACTCTCCGCTTTGACCCTCAGCTCCAAATCTGCCTGGGATTTTTTCCTGTGTTTTTCTACATGCAGGCAGCTTGCAAATAGCCTGGTGAACGTTGTCTGAGGCAGTGTACATGATGGTATATACAACTACCAGGCAAATTATAACGCATTCTTCATTCCTGGGTGCAGAGGCTGTAACTGAGAGCACAAAACAGCAGCACGGATGTGTGCAGACCTCTGTTCTCTCTGCAGCAACATTTGGTATTCCTGGAGGCTCTCTGTCAAATGAAATTTTGCTGATATCATGAGCTAAGCAATTTCTCTTCTCTTACCGGTTTGCAGTGTGTTATTCACCGTTTGCTTTTACCCCCCTATTCTAGAAATAACCGCTTTTCAAGAACATCACTTTTATTACAGTATCTATTCTAGAAATAACTGCTTTTCAAGAAATCACTTCTATTGCAGTAACTAATGTCGAGCTTCTTATCCAAGCAACACTTGAAATCGACACTTATGGATTTGGCCTAAAAAATGCCGGGTGATTTGGGCGTTCATTGGGCTGAAGAGCAATAACCATTGCTGTCAGTGCAGCCTCTTGATTGCAGTTGCTGGGTTTGGGAAAGGGTCTCTAATTGTAAAACATTTTTTGTTGCCATTTTTGAAATGATCTGTGAAATAGATTGTTTTAATGGATTAAATTATCGGGATATTTAATTTTGGCTGTGGCCAATTTGTAAATGGCTCCTGGGAAAAGTTTGTTCTCGCAAGAGATAAACCTCAAAAACAGGGTTATTCTATTATCCTGTGTGGTAAAGGCAAAAGTGTAGTTTGTCTGGAAGGTTTTAAACGGATAGTTACGAGTTCACTGTGACCAAAATATCAGTGAAAGTGGATCACAGGTGATCACTTTTTCTAATGTAAATCATTTAACATCAGTAATTTTCCTCTGTTGCCAATGCCATTAGTTATTTCAGAGGTAAAAAAAAAAAAGGATGTTTTACTTTTTTTTTTCTTTTTTTTTTTTTTTTACTAGGTACCCATAGCTTAACTTAATGATTTGTATAAGTGATAGTAATTGCTGAAACTACAGTTGAGTATTATTAGCTATAAAATGAACATGGTTATATGTCCAACACAACTAGCAAGGAACAGAAATGCAGTTGTATCCAAGAGAAAATAATTACAGCAATAATCAGTGTAATTCATGATAATGGCTGAATTGAATTTCACACCATAGCTCCAAGCACTTACATTTAATGAATGTAGTTTGTGCTTGTTTACTAAAAAGGTTTTTAGCAGAAAATCGATAATGTAACTTCAGTGTTTCTAATTGCAGATGCAATTTTTTTTAAAAGTAGCGGTTCAATAAGGATTTTGTAGGGAAAATTAAGGTATGTAAGTGCAGCAAATGCTGTTACTTTAATTAGGCTACCTGTACATCAGTGGTATAGTTCCTTAATATTTATTTATTACTACATATTGATTAAAATTGGTTTGTATTCCATTTTTAAGACTAGCTAATGTAATGAACATTGAAACTTTTCAGTAAGTGCTGGCTGTGACTAAGCATATCACTTTATAATGGGACTGTCCTCACAAAGAGGGGTTTTCACCTTAAAAGCATTATCATAAGAGGTAGGGAATATAGGCCAGTCTACAAAGGTGATTTCTGCATGATGAATACAAAAGAGATGCTGGTCCTTTACCTGGAATAGCACAATAAATAAAATGATTGGCAGTTGGTGGTATAATTATAATTGCTTAATTGGCCCAAGCATATTCTTGCGCTTTATATGACCCTGAGTGCTTTTCCTATGAGGGGAAACTGTTAATTTTTTGCAATGGCAGTGAAGCTGAGGAAAGTAACACCAAAATACAGTTGTGTGATCCTAAGCCTTGCCATCCACTGCGATCTTCTAAGGTACGATGTAACAGGTTGGCTGCTGTTCACAGGCTATCAAGAGATACAACTTTAACAAGAATATCTATAAATACTCCCAGAGCGTCACGTGTAGGAATAAAACCCACAACACTACTTTTACTGAAGTCAACAGCAAATCTCCAAATGTCTTAAAGGGTGGAGCATAAAGCTGACACATGTGTAAGGCTGCAGAAAATAAAAGAGGTGGGAATGAAGGCAGGGCATTTAGAATACAGTAGGGAAAATGAAGCCCTTAGCATTGGTTTTCCTGGAGGTCAGTTACATGCAAAGAGAAATTGATTTCACTTCTGTGCTCTTCCTTGCTCTTGGAGACATGGGCCCAAGTGCTATGTCCATGGGGAGAGGGGGAGACCCGTGCACCCTTGTGAAGTTTCTCGTACAAGTAACTGAGCCACCTTTTCCACCTGAAGGAGACAGTCTTTTATGGGTTAAAGATCATGGTGGCTGGAGATGTTTCATCTTAGAGTGTTTTGAGGTACCTCACGCTGGCAAGAACAAAGTCATTAAGTTATATATCTTACCAAACTAAGCTGAAATTCCAGCAGGAGTAATGTAAAGCCTGACCAACAGAAGTAACATGGGAACTAAACCTAAAAAGTGGCAGCAAACAAAGTGTGATTCATTGGGAAAAAAAGGGCTTAAAAAGTAAAGCTGGATCGCTCAAGACATGTGCTCTGATTATTTTCCGTGGCTACCTGCCCTCGCTGCTAGAACCAGCATTGCATTTTCTGCTGGGTTCAGTAAGGCATTTTACTCTACAAAAACAACTAGCTCCTTTCCAACCAATGATTACTTGTAATTATGCTTTCCCCTGCTATTATTCTAATAGACTGTCATGCTGCACAGAGGAGGCGTTTGGAGGCTGCTTTTATGGATGGACTGTTGGAACACTTAATATAGCTCTATTTTTGAATTATCAGGTTCTATCCTTTTGAAGTCTGTGTTAGTGGAACTCCTATTTATGAAATGTGCTGTGCTTAAAGGTTTGCTATTGATGAAGAGGTCCAACAGAGGCCTTTATCGTAAGTACTGTAGCATTCTCCCTGAGAAATAAATAGCCTTGCTAAAAGGTATGTTGTGTACCAAGGTTGCAAATTATCAGCCAAGCACCTTATAACTGTATACTTCAAAAATACCTTTTTGCTTTCTGTTTGTTCTCTTTTTCCACAACATGAACGGTGTTTTTAAAAACACATAAGGAAAAAAACCCAATTTGCTAGCTCTTTAATTGGACAGCATGTTCTCGACCAAGAATGTTACTCTTTAATATACACATATATCTGCAAAAGAAGGTGTTTACAGGCGTGTCCTTCTCAGCATTAAACACTGAAAGTTTTGAGGGAGTTTTCAGCTCTCATTCAGGGAGTGATTTGACTTGTTGATTTATTGCAAAATTCCATCAGTGTGGCAGCCCCGCCAGCGCTTCCAAAGCTGTGAGCTGGGGATTACTGCCAATTAATTAGGAAACAATAATGAGAACAATGCAATACATACAAAACTGAAGACAAAGAAACAGGAATCTTCATAGTAACTAAGCATTTACAGTCAAAGACTGGGTAGGAGGGATCTTTGTAGATTTGTTTCCCTTTTGTGTTGAAATTAATGGGTGCTCAGTCATGCGAGGTCCTGGGTGCTCTTTCTCCCCTTTGAAATCAGCTACCAAACCTCTCTTAATTCTGCTACTTACCGCTGTTCTGTGCCTTAAGCTCTTTGGACCTAAAGTCAAAGCATACTGATATGAAACACATTGATTTCTCTATGTCCTGTTGAGTTGTATGCTTTTTTTTTTTTTTCTTTTAGAACTGCAATAAATCAGAAGCCTATGCCAATAGAATTTATTTGAAAAATTAAAAAGAAATATTATTTTTTCATTATTTATGTTTTTATCATCACAACATGCAGACCTCTGTGGAAACTACTACATCCAGCCATGCCTTTCCTCTCCTTACGAACTTCTCTGTAGGGTTTTTTTGCAAACCCAGGGTGCTGCACAGTGGTGGGGACCAGAGCTCCCTGCTGCCACGGGACTGGGGGCTGGCGATCGACTGGCATGTTGGGAATGGCACCGCCGAGCACACTGCTCCAAAATGGCAAAGCGTGTGGGATAAGGGTGACAGCGGAGAAAAGAGTGGGTGCGTGAAAATGCTAATGTCATGGATGTTGCAGCATGGAAGGGGGTTTACATTTAACACAACGAATAAGGCAAGTCGTAGCTCTAAAGTGTTTATCTGGAGCTTTTCATTTGGAAACGTAATGTATCAGAACCTTGACTTTGTACTCCCTAATTCATCTTTACTTATATATTTTACTATTACCGATAGCTTTCCCCTTAAGCCTGTCTATTTGCTAGTAGATTTGACAGATGACAGCTACTCTTTGGGATGTTAGATGGCGTTTGTATGGCTATGATGCCAGGAGCGTTCTGAGCGCTGGTGTTGCATATTTATTGATCTCCATATTCCCAATAATCTGATGCACGTCACATTTGACAACATTATGTGGAGAGGTCAGCTGTATGGGGCTAATGAAACTGTTTCAAAGATGGATGTTGTTTTCCACAACATTAACCTTGCAAATAGCTGTCACTAGTGCATTTCACTATGGGGCTCAGCGTTTGAGAACCTCCCTTTTTTTATTGTTGATGTTAACATTAAACAAAACCTGAAGCCATTAAATCTCAGTATTTATATATGATAGAAAACATGGACGACATGGCATCACTCCAAATGAAAATCTTATTAACAGCATACGGTGCTTGTGGCAAAGTCCTGAACAATCTGAAAATTGGTTTGGCTGTCTGAAATGTTTGACAGATTAGCTAAGGATGATGTAAAAGGACTGAACAGGGAACAGCTGAATTCTAAGGATTAAAGTGGCAAATAGAAAACCCTGATGTAATCAGAAACTGCATTGCACTTTCATATTTTACTGCAATGTTACTGTTTTCACCCAGAGCTTATTACATCGAGGGCAATATAAAATTTAGATTACCCTTTTATTTTAAAATTATTTCACTGGCATGTATAATGTTACAAGGGAGCACTCGGTTTCTAAAGAGGTCTCTTGAAGTTCTTTTTCCTTAAAAAATACTGTTATGGTGATTTAAATATTTAATTGTAGGTTTTCTGCTGTCACACTGAGGCACTTCAAAACAGGAGTCCTAGGGGCGATAAAAATAATCCTTGGAGGCCCCTTTACCACATTACAGTGTTTTAGAACAGTTGTAGTAACTCTTTTTCGATGTCATACTGCATCTTTTGTAATGTAAATTTTGCTCATACTTACAGAACACAATTTCAAATATGATTTTGATAGGCAAGCAATTTAGAAAATGCTTGTGTTGGCCATCGGTGCTGTGGAGTGCCACATATTTTTACAGCGTCTTCTGGGACTTCAGTGCTTTTTGAGTGAGCAGGAAAAAAAACCCCAACCCTCGTCCTGGTCTGGAAACCCGTGATTACATTTTAATATTTTAAGGTGCACACAGTAAATGTTAATATAAAGCCTATTCACAGAGGGTGAGATTCTGACTCCTGCACTGAGTAAAGGTCAGACAACTGCCATAAGGACAGCTGAACGTGGCCTCAGAAGGCCTTAAGGTGATGTGAGGTGGAGTTGTTGCAACGTCTCTGTGGAGTAATTGCTACTATGGCCGTTCTGCAGCCAGCCCTACTTGCCAGCTGTTGGTGCAGTCCTCCAATATTGGACAATAATTTTGTCCTTTCAGCTTGCTGTAATAAAGCCACCAGCATTTATCAGGAGGTGTCCCAGGTGTGGATCAGAGGTGACACTGCAGAAGGTGGTGGTGAGTGCTCGGACCCTGACCCAATAAAGGTACCAGAAGGCATCTCCCAGTTGATCGTCATGAGGTTCAGGTCATCCCCTCAAATGAATGCCTGAAATTAAAGGACAAAAAAAGGTCAGCTGAGATGGAAAACACCTAAGGCAACCCTTTTAAAAATGCTGTCCAGGATGAGCTTAAAATAGACTGTGATTAGTTTAGCTTGCCGTAAACTCTCCAAAAGTTAAATGTTGTCTCTAAACTAGTCTCTGGACTGTCCATGCATTCAAAGAAGAGAGAGGGGGCTTTGGGGCGAACAGTTTATGGGTCCGGATGGGAAGAGCTGCCACCTGGAGGGAACTTTTGACTTTAGATCTAGAAGGGCTAAGGTAGATGCCCAATTTTCAGTCAGTCAAAACCAACGAGGTGGCAGCCACCCCAGTGAAATGCTTGAATATCTGTTACTATAGAAACTTCCAGATAACATAGTCCTCAGGCCAGTCTTGAGATTTTTTCTTAAGATGTGGTCAGGAAAGAAGAGTAATTTTTTTTTTTTTTTAAATTTCATATTTATTATATAGCACAATGGAATGCATTCTAATATGCATTTTTTTTTTCTTAAAACTCAGTTAGGAATGCAAATATTAACAAGTAATAACAAGAAGGTCTCATCCCTCAATTTCTGGCAGTGTCTTTGGTGTCTGCAATATTTATTTTGTGACTCAGTACAGGATCATGAAGAGTTTCTCCAGAAGTAGACTCTAACGCCAAATGAACATTGTAAGGGGAGTTAAAACAGCTGATTTATACTTACAACATCACTTAGTAATGTGTACTATTACTAATTATAAAAACATTCTCCTGTGATAATTCTCAGTTTGCACAGCATCATTACTGTGTGAGGCTGTGCAAAAACGTTAATACACATCTATAAGATGATTTCTGATACTATTAAGCTCATATGCTATAAAATACTAAGTGTTCACCAAAAAAGAATCAATGGAAAAAAACCTTTTTATTCTAAAAGTTAATGAACTATGATTTCTTATTTGTCTTTTGAGTTTAAAACCTCCAGACCTTGTTTTGAAACTCTTTTCTGAATCTAAGAGATGTAGTTTGTTTTCTAAAGAAAATAGGGAGAGGTCAGCAGAGCCTCTCACAATTACAAAGGCTTCAGGAGCTTGGGCTTTAAGATTTCAAGTGATTATGACACAAACAGCTTAAGCGTTGTCAGCAATGCTTTTTACTTTTTTTTCAACCCCAGGATAAATATAATCTCTTCAAAGATGTTAACCTAACGGACAGGTCTCCTTGCTGTAGAAATACACATTTATGTACTTGGAGGTGCGATGTTACCACGACAATGAATCTGTAGACTCTCTAATGCTCCATATCTATCCTGGGACTGGGAGCAAGGACCACATTTTTTTCTTGGCTTTGCCATTATGACACTATGACCTAAGATTTTTTTCCTCTCTCTTTTTTTTTTTTTTTTTTTTTTCCCTGTGAAATATAAATGCCACAGTAAGCAGCTGCAGACCGGACGTCCACCTGGGAGAGCACAGTTTGGGCAGGATGGCGGTGTTGCCAATAGCACATAAAGGTATGGCATGGCCAGGATGACTGCTCAGATGCCTGGTGTGAAGGATCAGGTATCTGTTTTCAGATGGGTCATTTGGCCTTGACTGCCATCTGGAGAAAGGCTAAGAGTTATGTCTCCGTGTCTATAATAAGGTGCTGCAATGCTCAGCTACTACATCCTTAAAGACTGAGAAATATCTAACCTTAATATCACTAATGCCTTCAAAATAATGCTTAAGTGGGACTTCAGGGGTGGAATGAGTCTAGTTCTAGACCTCTGGACAGAATCAAATTTAATCCTTAGGGAACCTTATCTGTGGCTCAGAACTGCAAAGTGCTGTGCACTCTACCCTGATTGTTCGGTAACTTGCAGAAATGAGCCCATATAAAGCATTAAAGAACTTCAGAGCCCGGCATTTGATTGCGCGGAGTTAGAGAGAGAGGAAAGATGAGAATAGCGGCCATAGGACCCAGGCTGGCCCTCAAATTAGTGGGAATTTCTTAGCAGAAGCTCCCACCTGCTGGGAGAAGTGGAAGTGCTGCTGGTGTGAGGATTGCAGGATTTGTGCCAGGGTCCTTGAGACCCAGCATAACTAATTGTTCACAAACCATCTTCAAAAAGGCAGGATTAGTTAGTTGCCCCTTAAAAAAATAATCTGAGAAGTGCTTTTAATGGCGAGGTACAGGAACACAAATGCTTGAATCTTGCTCTTTGCAGTTTGTTAATGTGTGTCTCTGTGGCATCATCGCAAGGATGCCCATCTACAGAACAGCCCCCTGCTTGCTCCTGGCCCTTGGCTCAAGGATCGGGACCTGGCAGTCAGGGGGAGCACAGGCTGACCATGTCTCTTATGGAAGAAGATTTTCTCAATTTGTGTGTAATGAATATTTTTCATCTGAGGAAAAGGATTTAAGGAGGCCATGTGTGTATGTGCTTGTGTAACACCAACATAAATTCCCACTGAATTTCCATGTTTTACGTTTAAATATGTATTTTTGAATCTTTCAAATGTGAGTTAAAACGTTATTTTGCAAGTGTTGAATATGTATTATTTTGGCCTAGTTATATAAAGAGATGAAATGCTCTCCAAGGGCAGTGTGCAGCAGGGAGTTGAGGAGATGCAGATGTGCTGGTAAGAATGTCGGAAAGTTTGCCTTAATGAAAGTTTGGGGATATAAGTACACAAGTCATTTGTATGATCTTAATTTTTATGACCTTGTTCCAGTGTTAAGGAGAAATGTGTTGTTATTTTCATAGTATTTTGTATCTCAGTTGAATTTAACATGAAATACTGCAATATGAAATTGTGCTACAAATACAATGCAGCTGTAATATTTAATTTAAATATATATATTTAATATATATATTTAATTATATACATTTAATATATAAATTTAAATTCTCAAAGCCTAACTAAAACAGCTTGAAACATTTTTTATTTTTTTCAGATCAAAATATCTCCTGTTTGTTTTACAGTGAAATGACTTACAATCGCATTCCCTTCAGAATTACGTGTTTTGGGGAGAAAATGCCTTATGTGAAATGAAGATTCTTTTTGGCCAGCTGATTCAGAGGAAAGCATGAGAAGCACCTAGATGGGAAATAATCTGCCTGCCATGTTGATCTTCCCTTAGTCCTAAAGACTATGGTGTTAAAGATCTTATTTATTCCATAAGATCAGCTGAGATCCTGCAAATCATGACTTCAGAAATGTTTCCCATTGATAGATGGAGGCAGAAATTTTAAGCAGCCTTTTAGAAGTCAGAAAACAGGTAGAAGACAGGAAGAGAAGGCTTGCTCTTCACCTCCATGAGTGTGGGCCTGTGAAGTGAGGGCTTCTGCCATCTCCCCACCACTGCTCAGCAGCAGGTGGAGGTGAAGCCCCATATGGCCCCCAGTGAGGTTGTTACCACAGCCATAGATGTGGGGCGCTGGGGGAGCCTGACAGAAGCACTGGTAGATCCTCACTGGTGGGAGGATCCATAACCATAACGCAGTTGGGGAAGTGAAGTGATGTGACACAGTGCAGCAGGAAAAGGCCCTTTGTGACCCGAATGCTGCCAGTGCCGTGGTGGCCAGGCCGGGGCCTGGGCTGTGGCATGGCCGAGGTGGGCTGGGCCTCCGTGGACGCCGGCCTTCCCGCAGAGAACTGCGAAACCCCTCTGTGTGGCAGGGCCTGCTTTCTCCATGTCGCAGCCTGCGTACAGTCAGCGGTTGTATCAAACTGGCTCTTAAATGCAGGTTAAAGGCCCCGATGAAATACAGAATGCCTCGGAAAGACAACCTAAATTTTTGCCATTTTAAACTATGCTAGAACAGCCGCCCAGGTTAATGAGCTTCAAATTTAAATAGCAATTGAAGAAGTCAGTTATAAATATAGAGCAGTTTGCTTTTTGCCTTCCTGTTGCTTTCCTAGGCTCCTGAAGGCCTTCCACTGATGGAGAGCTTTTAATTTCACATTTTGGCCCCCACCACAGGTGATAAACAAAGGTTTCCCATTGCTGTGACCCGGGTCAGTGCTGCAGCCTTAGCGTCAATCCCGCTGCCTGTAATTACACACAAAAGGTTACTGGGATCCGCAGCTAATTTGCAGCCTCTGTTTAGCAGAATTTAATAGGAGGTATTACTGGTGCAGCAGTAATTAAGGACCTTTGTCAATAAGACGGAATAGATGGCCACACTTTGTTGTAATCAGTGGACTCTTGAGAACCCAGAGGAGTGAAAAGCAGTGAGAGGAGCAATCCATTTTGCGAATAACATGGCTGTCCTTTCACCCCCCACTCCCTCCCCCCTCCTGAAACCAGCAATGGAATAATAATTCCCCAGGCAATGAAAGTACAGGAATAAAAGTACTTACCCTCCAGCCTGTGATTTTTTTTTTTTTTTTTTTTTTTACTTTTTATTTACTCTACTGTGCTTTTTATTTGCTTCAGGCTGCATTTGATGAAGTATTGTTTAAACAGCGCCTAGCAAAATGGATATAGGGAGATGGAAAATAGAAAGAGGAGGAATTTTAACCAGGTGGATACATGCATTTGCCTTTAAGGTGGACAGCATTCAGTTTATCAATTATTTCCTTTGGATTTTTAAAAAAGAGAAAGAAATGACAAAAACAAGTGGCTTGGTGAAGAGGTGGAGAGAGTCATTTAGAGCTGTCTCTGCACAGAGTCGTTCAGCTGTAAATGGGTCGCAAACAACAAGCGAGAAGTGAACTTGGTGCAGCATTGTAGCCCCCTCTATTTCCCCCCATCACTAATGTACCAATGAATGGCCTGGCACAAGGCTGAGAGAGCCAGACACACGGACACACGCGCACACGCGCTGGCGGAGGGGGGAGAGGGAGAGAGGCTGGTATGACACAATTCAAAGAGTGCTTTAAGGTGTACACTCCTTTCAGTAATTGGTGAAGAAGCTGCATTTCACTCACTGATTTCCTGCCTTTTTACAGGTTTTAACAAGCATGATGCTTTTAATAGTGGTTTGAGTACTGGCTCTTTATGAAGGCCCTCTTTTTTAAAGCAGCTTTAACTATACCCTTTCTGTCAGTAATGTCTGAAAAACTTCTACCTTTAATCATTCCTGGATCAGGCAGCAAACAAGCAGCTCCTTTTCCTTTTTCAATTACATGCTGGATATTCAGCACAGATATATAAAAAAAAAAAAAAAAAAAAAGGGGAAAAAAAAAGAAGCATCTTGAGCCTATCATGTATTAAATGCAGCTCTTTGCTACTGCATTAAAATAACACCAAGGATCTAGCTTCAGCCAACAAAAGCCAGAGATATGAAGTTAAAGCTGCAGTCCTCCTTTTTATCTGCTCCATTGTGATAAGACATTGTAGCACTCTTAAAACAGTACAGCATTTTCCATACCATATGGGTTGCGATGCTTAGCTAAGAGATCCTGAGCTTCCTGGTACTGAGACCCATAGGAAATCTTGTATGGCATCTTATGGATGGGCTCTGCCTAGTGCTGTTCCTGTGAGGGGTTGCATTTGTTTATTTATTTATTTTGCATTGCTAGTTCAAAAAGGGAGTGAGGTAACAAGCTGTTTTTTGGCTAAGTTTATTTTGTCAGAGCTTGATGAGGTTTCCTATACACAAAGATGAGCTGAACGGTCCTTAGTGGATATTTGTCCCCAAAAACAAACAACAAAAAACGATCACCTCAGGGGAGGCCTGGGCTTAAAATAGGAGGGAGCTTGAAGGCCAGGGCTGGTATGAATCCGGAGAACCATGAGAGAAAGTCAGGAAATAACTTCCCAAATATTGGTCATCATTAACACAGTTCTTTTGATCTTAGGCATATTAAATTTGCACAAGAAGAGCGTAGTTGATTTAGTGGTGTCTTCTGGTCTCCTTGCTTGCAGAGGACACCATTTAAGACATGGATATATATATTTTAACTTCAGCGGAAAGCCTGGTCTGAAAGACAGTGATCAGACTGGACTGATCTAATAGTGTTGGAGAAATTCATTCCAGAGCAAAATCCTTAGCGTCCATGTAGTTTACCCTGGCTATCAGAAATTGTCAAAGCTTGAAGAGTACAGTTGTTATGGTGGTTGATGGACAGAGCTTCCCCATCCTGTTCATTACTTTGAAGACTTAGGCTGAGTTGTTGGATTACTTGTAGGTGGGGAGCTGGTCTGCACAGATTTCATCTTCAGCCCTAGATGCAGTTAGCTGCAGTATTTCAGTCTGAAACTACTGGGAGAGAAGAGGAAGAGAGAAAAGCACTTGTCAGAAAGCATTGTGCACAGCATTGCTGACGCCACTAATCATCTTGGTGGACCAAATGGACATCTTTCCATCTCACGTGATTTCAGACATTTTTGAGGAGCATAAAACTAATATAATTAATGAAGCAGTAGTGTAGGTGGACTGGCAAAATGCAGGAAAATGGTCATGGCTGGAGAATGGAATGGGAAAAACCCTAACCCTTTTGAAGAGTTACTAGGTTATAATTGCATGTGTAAATGCTTATGGGATAAGGACTGCTTTGGGCTAGTCTTCAATATTTTAGTGTTTTCTTACAGTTCTCCCATTAGGCCAGTCCTCAGTGGTTGGCATAGTTGGTATAACTCAGCTCAACCCATCTGAAAATCCATTTTCCTGTCTTGGACTCAGATGGTGGGTCCAAGAAGGGAAGAGACAATAATCTAATTTTTCAAGGAGACCGAGGGAAAGATTCTAGGTTTCTTCATTGGTGTTAATAAATCTGCTTGCATACGTGAGCAGACACCAGAATACCAGCAGCAGTTTGTAATCTGCCTGAGGGAAACTAAATGCTAATTACAAGGAAAGTTTGTGATACAGCTAGGAATTTTGGTCAGTATTTTGAGTCACTACATACTGTAGCTCATACCTGCTATTTCTCCCAACAGCAGACCAGCAAACCATGGGGCAGTTCTTGAGTGTGTTAGATGAGGGAAAGAAGGATGCATACAGCCTTTTGATGGATATAGCTTACAGCAGTGTTACATTCTTTTTATTATTATAATTTATAAAAAGTGTGGGTGCTTGCTTGGATGCAGGGAAAATCTGAGTAGAAAACCCTCAAAAGTAAAGTTTCTAATGACAGCTGTGATGACACCAAAGTGGAGAACGTTGTATGTATTTTCCTTGTCTGATAGATGCAAATTTATTTTACAACAGGTAAAAATTAAGAGATAATGTCAATGGAGAAGAAGTTTGTTGCAGGATAAGTCTGCTGACGCTACACAAATGTCCAAAGCTTATCCAGGATACTTAATTTCTAGGATCCATTGATCTGAAAGGATGTTTGCCATTGCTTTATAGTGCAATCCTGCAGATAATATACCCAGATACAAGATCTCATGATGGTGAGTTACGGTAGATTAACTTCTGCATGGATGGGGATCTAGTATTTATGCATTCTGGGATGATGACTGAAAAAACAAGACTTATTTCTGGTTTGAGATGTTGCCAGTTACACCTAATGGGATCTAGCTTTCCTGTGCAAGTACAAAGGGCAGAATATAGCCAGATGTACCCCAATCTGATCAGAAGGGTGAAGCAAACCTGACCTGTTCAGGACCGTTCTTCTACTGAAACTTTGTCAGTGAGAGCCAGAAGGCAAAAGATAAATATGGAGGTCTGAGGTTCAAAGGTTAGTTATTTTCCTTGAGGGAAAATGTATCTCCTGCAAGAGCAGTTGAAGGTTAGTGTTCAATAGGTCACACTCTTTAACCTTTCTTCAGCGCTATTTGGTCATTTGATATCCATGCCACTTCCCCATAAATACAAAGCAAGTTGCTTACAATTTTCACAGATACAAACTTGCATGCTAGAAATGTGACAGAAGAAAGAATAACATCTATTTAACGAGCTTGCTTGAGAAAGGTTCGTTTCAAGGTAAATTTCTTTATGGTCTCTGAACAAAGTCTGACTTCATTCCTCTTCCCACCTGACTTGCACCTAGCAATGGTCGCTGTGAAAGGCAAGAGACGGTGGCTAACTACAGCCTGTCCCTGAACAGCTCTCCCATTGTTCCTGCCAGGTGTGGGCCCCGGCACCTCCCCTGCCCAAGCCCATTGCTGAAGTCCCACTGATACTGAAAGGTGCAGGCTTGGCTGAAAGTATAAAGCTCCTTTTCCTCTATGTCATCCTAATTTTCCTGTTCTTTGCGTCCTATTTGAACCCTGTGTTGGGTGATGCCCCAGAAAGATCTTATTGCTTAGGATCTTCCAGATCCCCAAATTTGCTAGCTTGAATAGCTGGGGACTTGACATTTTGCCCCCTTCATTTTGCAGAAGACATTTCTGTGGCAGAGAAAAGGGAGGGCAGCGTGGCGCCCACAAAGCCCCACTCTCCCCACCTGGAAGTTCATCTAGACAGGACATCCCAAGCAGCATCTGTGAGTAGAATAAGCCTAGGTGTTGCTTCCAGAGCAGGATGATCAGTATAGGGCAAAAGAAAGAAAGAAAAAAACAGAACAAAACTAACAAACAAACAAATAAACAAACAAAAAAACCACAGACAAAACCCTCCCCATTGGAGTTACCAGCTGCAGAGGAGGATTGTCTTCTGGCTTTGCTTCTTCACACCTCCACTTGAGGGTTATGGTGCTGATAAAGACAGGAGGAAGCTGGGGATAACTTTTATATTTGCAGGTGACAGTGGCAGGCAGAGGATGAGAACAGCAGGAGTGCTATGCGTCTGTGCTGTCCTCTGCCCCATGCTGCAGGTGGCGGGTGCTGTGCTGGCACTTGGGCTTTCACGGCAGTGTCTAACCGTGGAGAAATGGCCAGTCTTGCACACTTTTGCAGTGTGCTGGGGTCAGATCTACCCCTCATCCTACTGGTCTTGTCCGCACAAGGATTTTTTTTTTTTCCAATCCTGCATTTTTAATACAAATAAAAAACTTGATCTCTGCCACTGGGAAACTGCATCCCATTTTTTTTCCTAACAGAAAAATGGGAATAGGTTTCCTTTAACTAGTGGAAGGGTCTAGACTCTAAAAAGGTTTTTATTATTGTGCGCCCGGGGTCCTTAGTTTTAGACATTTATCTTCTGGCGAACCAGTAGGGAACAAGAAAGGCAGTATTTTGCAACTCCTAGACCCCCAGCTCTAAATAATGACTCAAAGCTGAAATTGAAGCAGGTGCATCATCTTCTTCATTGTGTCACTTTTAGCACAGACATTATACTTTATGGGCTTCAACTATCAAAATAGTTTGTGCAACGGACCCTAAAAATGGCGAGGCATCAATCAATCAGTCAAGCTTTATTGCTTCAACTTTCTTTACAGCTGGCTTATAAGCCATATTATAATACACAATAAGAAACACAACAGAATACAAATGCATTGTAATGCAGTACCATTTCTGTGTATTTACTCCAAAAGCCTGTGGCTGCACTCTCAGGAATACCCCAGCGAATCGGTCACACTGAGCCAAATGCATCCCTGGTGTAACCTCATTGATTCTGCCCTGCCAGACCGGCTCAGAGGGGATGGATTCAGCTGCTCCTGGTGGCTTGCATGGGCTCCTGAGGCCAGCCGTGCTCTGGCTGTGCTGCTAAATAGGGTGGGCTGCGGTGCTTAAAGAGGACAGAAGAAAGAAATGGGGTGGCTGGGCAAGCAGCCAAGCAGGGGGCTGGTTATTCTGTGGGGCTGTACCGAGGCTGTGGGGTCTTCAGCCACCAGTTGGATATTTTTCCTTTCTGTCTTTGGGATGCCAAATGCTCTGCACAACTTAGGTGCTGGGGCAGAAGAGCTCTGTAAGCGCGTTTGGTGAGGGCTGTTCCCACTGAAATGCTGTAGGGCAGGGTTATAACACCCACTAGGAGGTGGAGCTGTTGTCACTGGGAATTGCAAGGGTTCCCTTTGCCCTTTCCAGCTGATTGGCTTCTCTGCTGTGGTGGCATCTCATAGGCTTTCCGTAAACGTTATACGTGGGCATTAGTTTTGGCATCAGCAAGGAGAATTTTGAGTGGGACAGATACATCCACACATACACTGAAATAAATGCAAATATAGGTAAGGCTTCCTTTATGGAAATATGCCCAGCATCCAGGAATATTAAACTGTTAGTGCGAGTGAACAAATGGCCATCTATGCATTATTCCGTGATTATTGCATGAAAACTTTGTAGTGTAGGCCTTAGGCTCTCGTGTAAATGTCTTGGTTTGAGATAGCAGTGATTATGCCAGGTGATCATGTCCTCATTAGTGCTTACATCAGATGCATGCACAAATAAATCATACCTCTAAACTGTGTACTCACATCTGCACTACTTTCTCACATCAGCCAGTTCTTATGCAGTTCAGAAGAGTGATCTAGGAAAGCTTAATTACGGAAAAAAAATAAAAAAAAAGATGATTAGGGTGAGTAAGAAAAAAGAACTTGTCTCTTGAATATAAAATTCTTCATGTTATAGTATCAACAATATACAATATAGAATTTGAAGTTCTGGATTCTTTTAAAGAGGACCAGAATTTTAGTTAATGTTGCAATAAAAGATGTTTGTAAATAAGTAACTAACAACTATTCCGCAAAACAGATTATTTTATAATACTTGTCCCTTCCCCAAATACTCACATTGTTTATATCAGCTCATAGAGTTTATTATAGTATTTGTAGTGGAAATCTCTAATTTGATATTTCTCTAGTGAGTTTAATGAGCCTGAAAAGTGACATTTAGAGCTAGTTTTCTCTTTGTGCTTTGAAAAATGAAATACAAGTAGTTATCTGTTAAATGAGATAATTACATTGCTACTTTGCTAAAGGCACATATTAGTGATTTTTAGCTTGTTTCACTTAATTAAAGCTTTACAAAATGTAGAGTGCCAAACCGTTAATAGACCTGTTGGAACAGTTACTGAGACCGTGAAATAAAACCAGTTGTTCTAAACAAGTCACAAAAAGAGATTGATGAAATGGCTGGCAGCTCAGACATAAATTTAAGCTTTGGCTGCATTAGAGCAAATGTAATAATAGTGGCAAGTAACCAATATTTTTAATTTTACTGATCTTTCTGCAATAATTATAAGGAACTTTTAATGTCTGTAATTAGACCGTTAGAGATAGGGTGACTTAGACCAGTGCTGCACTGTGAAAAATTGGATACTTATCATAATTGAAAATTAATCACTTTTCATTACCAGGAAGGGATGCAGTTATTATTTTGAATGGGCTGAGATACATCACATTAATTATGGGCAAATAAATTCACATATTTGAAGTTAGCAACTTTGATGCCAGTGGGCAAGTCGGTGCCAGAAGTATCTCTGGTGCCATAATATGTTTGATACTGAAAATTGCTGTATGTTTGCCTGACTAGTAATTGCAGCGCAGAAGTTCGTCTTGCTAAAAGACTTGCTGAATTTTATTAGTCATTCCCCCAGTGAACCATCTTTGGGCTTTGTCGTTTTGAACAACCCACACCCAAATGGGCAGAATAACTGATAAAACCAGATGTAACCCGAAACAAATTTATGCAGCTCTCCCAGAAGCCTCTGAGCAGGTTTGAACAGTGAGGTAAGGAATAGCCTACAATGTTCATTACACTGGCAGAAAATGGTGCAAATGCTTTGCTAGAAGTGTTAACTGGTCTTTTTGATGTCTGTGCTGAGGATGTGCCTTTCCCTGCTCATGTAATGGGAGCATATGGAGAGCCAGCTCCTCGCCCAAAGAGAATCAGCTCTCAAGTTCAGTAAAGTTTGGGCTCTCAGGCAGGTGAGCCTCTAGTGGGGAGAAGGCAAACACAGCTTGCAAAAGAGACTGCTTTTAGGCATGGCGCTCTCGGTGAAGTTGTTTATTTTATCCAAAGTGAGGATGTGGGCACTGCAGGACAGTCCAGGCAGGGAAGTCTCTTGTAATCAGGGATGGTACAGAAATAACATTTCTGGACCAGCAGCAGTTTTAAATGGAAATACATTCTGAAAAGCTAACCTTTTCATGTGAAAATGTGGATGAAAAGTATTTTTTTTTTATGTTTTGATGAAAAAGATCTCATTTTTTTTAAAGCAGCTCTGCTCTTTTGCTATGTGTTTTCACTGACACTAGATTTATGACTTTAACCATCATGTGTGGCACCCTCAGCACCCTATAATGCCTTTGCATTTAAAAGGTGGCATTTTATGCTCAAAAGATGATGTGAAAATGTCACCATCTTGCTCAACAATTCTTCTCCTCGTGCATCTGTCACTGATTCCAGCTGCCAAGTGCAAGGGCAGCAGGCATACAAAATCTGTTCCCAACACTGTTTTGTATGTCGGCAATAGGCTCTTGCCCAGTTATGAATTTCTTAGAAAACACCCAATCTTAGGAGCAATAAATGAGCATAACAGCGAGGGAGACGCTTCCCTTCTCTCTGGCTCTAATAGCTTTGTTCTGGCTGCAGCAGGAAGGGTGGAAATAAAAGCTCTGCCTGTCCCTGCGGTTTCATATGCACAGCCCAAGTGTCCGGGCTGCACACCTTTCTCTCCCCTCATTAGGCTGAGCAAGGATGTGGCTGCTCATGACTGGGTGATTGATGTCAAATGTAGTAGCAACATTAAATTTGTCTGAAAAGGACAAAGAAAAGCATTATTCACTGTAAAAATCTTGTCTAAAGTTCCCATCTAGCCAGTGCTGTTCCTAAATTACATTTGTATGAATTTTAAAATGGTTTTTTAAATTTCTTGGCCCATGATTGTTCCCAAGGTCACAAAATCAGAAAGCTGGGATCTCAGGCTTGTTAAGACTAGTAGTGAAAAATGTGCCTGTAATATATCTTCATATTTGCAAATGTATTTTATTGCTGTCCATATCCTGTGAGAAAAATCCAATGTTCTTAAAAGACAAGCACTGCTTGTTATATAGACACTTATTAATGTTTATTAGAAACTCATCTCACTAACATCCATGGCTTTATTGGAAGTTCCTTAAGTAGCAAATCCAATTTCCTTTCTTATGCTTGTGCTTACTTAATTAACATCAAAAATTGAATGAAGCAAAACAAAGTTTGATATTCATTTTAATAAGTTATATAAAGTTAGCATAATCTCATTGAGCACATTCTTCATTGCTCCAACTGCATACACAAAGTGCCTTTGCAGCTCCTTAGTTTAGAGCTTTGCATCATGTACGTTAGATAACCTAGCAACTAATGAGACAACCAGGAGAAGAAAGGAATGAATTTTAAAAGAATCCCTTTACAGCCTGTGTTCTGGGGATACAGGGCTGTGTGCTGTGCAGCGGTGCGTGCTCGGCAAGTAGCTGGAGATGCTTTGGTGTAGTAAAGGACTGGGACCTACTCCTGAGAGGAGAGGTTTTGCAGAAAACCCTTCAAAGAGCCATCAAGGAAACACATGGCATAATGCTTTTAAGGACAGAAAACAGGGATCTACAGCGTGTTTTTGATTACGGCACTTTTTGGGCATGCATCATCCCACCCTGCAGTGAGTTCAGCCCGACGCACGCACCAGCTTAAGGCTGCACCCGCTCTGGCAACTCGCTCTTGTCAAAATATTTACCTGGTCATGTGATGTCTGTTGACCTTAGAACAAGCGTTATCACATTGGAAAGTAATGATAAAAAAATGCAGTACTACAGTAAAGCTATTATAAGCTTGTGCCATTACTGGGGAATATGGTATTGATTTCTTAATAAATTATGCCATAACTTACATTTTTGCCTTAGGTTAACATTTAACACTGCAAGCAGAAGAAAGGTACAATATCATACTGATATCAGAACAAGATTTACACAACCACAGACTTCAGCACATACTTTGAAATCAGGAGTGGTGGAGCCTTGGCCACCTGGGTTTGTGGTCGTCTCCTCTCCTGCGGCACCTGGGCAGGGGGTACCTACGAGGTGTCCCAGGGAGAGCCTGCGTTGGTTTGATTGCTCTGCTGCCCAGCTCCTCTTCCATATGGTACAAGGTTCAAAACCAAATTGCGACCATTCCTTGCAATGAGAGAACCTTGCTCCGGGAGAGCTGAATATCAGCAAGGAGTGTCTCTGAAGTAGTTTTATGGAAGTGAAAGAAAAAAGAAATCCAGCCTGGTAATTGTTGTGAGAAGCTCTTTTTATGTTTAAAGTGAAGTTTTCTCTGCCAGAGTGCTAGATGAGAGTTTTATTTATAACTTTTATTTTTCACAATTTTTATTTTGGAAGAAAAAGTCACTTTAATCAACTTTTTCACTCTGTCTTTTTCCAAGGAAGGGGAATAAAATCATTAAAAGAGAGAGGGAGAAAGTTCTGCACCATTCTTCTAGTGGCTAAATATAAATACAACTGTAAATCTTGAGCTGTATCACATGTATTCTGCTGGTAAATGGGAATTAAAAAAGAGTCTTTGCTAGAAGGGCCTTCAGTGAAACCTAAACAGCAGCTCTATCTATGTGTATCAGCATTCAACACAGAAAGAGAAGGTGGGGGAGGAAAGACATCTTGGCTTTGGATAGAGTGTTGCTCACTACTGTGCTGTAACCTTTATTCCTGAGACAAATATTTCAAAAGCTATTTTTTGCCTCTCATTTTCTACCCAGTTAGCATCAAACAGCCACTCTTTTCTTCGTCATTTGCAGGAGTCCTAGCACTGAGCCGCAGTTTTCTAGGCAGTGTAATGTTTTCTAGGTGGTTCTGAGCATATCGCTCCCTTACATCATTACTGGGATACATCATTATTTGGGTACATGATGATGGGATAAGTGTTTTCATGCAAACACCTGTGCATACACTTTTCCCTGTTCATTACTCACGGGCAATCCAGGTGCATAAGCACCATCACGGTGAATTTTCTTACCCTACAGATATACCGATTTGCAGCAGAAAGTTCTTAAATGCAGGTCTAGTCTGAGTGTGGTCTCCATTGCCAGAGGAAACCAGGACACCTGGGGCAACACAACCGAGAGTCTGAGAAATTACAGTGGAAGATAGTAGATAGATCCAAATCTATCACATATATCCACACCATGAGTACCTGCAACAGGCTAAACTATTGAGAAAGCAGCTGAGCAAAGAAAGTGAATGAGTAATTCAGGAGAAGGCTGTATTTCCAGAGGAAAAAGAGCTAATGGGCAGGACGGAAATGGGCTCACCAGCACCAGAAAATGAAAGCATATTTCCTGTTACTAGGTTGTCTTGTTAATGCTGTACTGACAAGAGAATGAACCCTCTAGAGTAAGTGTCAGCTGCAAAACCAAAATCTGCAATCACGGGTACATTCGTCTTTCTGAAACCTGCATTTGTGTACCATTTCTACACATGTGCTTAGAGAATACGGTAGAAATTTTGCTCCCTCAATGTAGGAATAAACTCAGACAATTTTTAGATACTTACCAAAATATCCTCTAAGTAAAAAATGTAGAAGTCCCCATTAGTATTAAACATTTCCTCTTCGTGCTGTCAGTGCTGCCATAGAAAGAGAAATGTACCTCAGCTTGGCTCAAGCTTAAATCCCCTCTCTCCTTGTACTCCTTAAATAGCAGATTGTCAGCTTAAGAAACTTGTTGCTGCTGATGACCGTGATTCATGACCTATCTAAAAGAACTGGGAAGTTAATGGCTGGTTTTCGTATCCTGATAACCGCATTGTGCTCTGATCTCCTGGCGTCTAGTTTTACATTCATTTAGAGGCCTTGTAGTGGCTGTTTTGTCTTTCAGTCCCCATGGGGCCTGGTTTCATACTCCTCCCAGGGCTAAACCTGCCTTTGGTGGAGCTGCCCCTGACTTACGCTTGTGGAGGAGGAGACCATGGGGCCATTGGCTTTAATGAAGTCAAACTGTTGCAACCAAAGGCAGGATTTTTTCTCTTTAGTTTGAGGTACATGAGCACTTCTGGACCTGCGTTACTTTGAAAAACCTAGCTTGATCACATGGAACGTAATGGTCTAAAATTAAAAATCATGTTTGAAAATTCATATTAATTAAAAAGGGACATCTGAAGCCAAACAAAAAATCAATGAACTAGCTGGTTCTTCCTCAGTTAAGTAACGTAATTTGTTCAATTTGTTTTATGTCTCTAAGTGAAGAACCTTTTACTCACTTTGATTCATGGATGGAGGTTAGAAAATGGTACAGTAGAAAGGAAATTAACATTTAACCTGCCCGCCTGCATATCCTAGCTGATGTCTCAATGTGACTGCAGCTGTGAGTAAATTCTCCCAATAAACCAGACAGAATATCTATAATATTCATATGGCTACTTGTGCCTTGAGGATAACTCAAGCTCTTTTGTAGCCATTACAGACCAAATTAGGAAGAATAATTTGAGCAGGATGTAATACTATTTGACATATATCTAGTTTTTCAGTTAAAACTTAAGGGGACAGACCTTTAGCCAACATACATCACTGCGGCTTCACGGACTTAAATCCTGATAGGGTCTGTGAAAACTGTGAGTTTGACAGCCCGGAGACCACAACCTGTCTTTTCTGAATACAGAGTTATTCAAGCAAAACCATGGCACGACTCTATCGGAGCATGCAAATTCAACATGTAGAGCATTTACCTCCTCGTCTGGAGGCAAAGCTCATGAGTAAAGAGGCAGTGTGGGGGCTTATTGAATGTGGACTCTCCTGTGGAGCTGGCCTATGAATAATCAGATTTGAGGCCTTCTCCATGTTCTTCCTTTCCCCTACAGAAAGGTGTTATAACGTGACTGACTGTGCCTTAGAGAGACAACATGAAAAAATCTACCCACTATAGTCATACGGTATTTAGTTTATGTGGAGTGCCAGGCTCTTTGTCTCCAAATGGCACATGGGCGACTCAGTGTCAAAAAAAGAACTTCATAAATTTCTGAGAGAGAAGGCAATATTTTAAAATAAATGTGGAAAGTACATTTTAATTTCATCAGGAATCTTGAGGATGCTTCATGATGTTTCTCAATCTTGTTAGCACTTCAGTATGTCTTGGCAAATATGTGTGCTGCAAGAACATTAAAGGTCAGTCCAAGGCATTTGAAGAACAAATATTTCAAAAAAATATTTTATTTTTATTTTATTTTTATTTTTAAAGAAGAATGAAGGGATTTTGAGCCAACTATTTTATAATACTGACAGAAGAAAAAATAGAAAGTTGAATAAAAATAAAAAAATCCAACTCCTTTCTTGCTAGCTGTGGTTTGCCACCCCACTATAGAAACTTATGGCTTTGAATTTTTCACTGTCATATTGGAGATAGAGTTTAATGTATTTATTTTTGGTAGTAATCACCCTGGAAGCAATTGCAATGCAACATCTACTAGAGTCTGGCATCTGTGAGTGAATCAGATGAGAAGGAGGGAGGTGACTGGTTATAAAAGAAGAAAGCTGGTGTTTACACTTAGAGATATGCACCTTGTGTAATCAGCTGGGATGGAGAGAAAGGCAGAAAAGGCCTGTAACAGTTTAATGGGTGTTTTGATAAAATATTACTTTTTTTTTTCTTTCTTTTTTTTTTCATATTTTGCCAGAGTGAGGCAGTGTTTAATAAGCAGGATGATTATGGTCAATGCAGAAAATCTTTTTGTATTCATGTTTCTGCCCCCTTCCAGGTAATAGTAGCCTAATCACACAGTAATAAAGATAGGCTCACAAAATCTTATTTCCTTGTAAATTCAAAACCTGACTGCCTAAGAAGTTGGGGAGGATATAGGAGCCTATTTCTTCTGTGGAATGTTTCTGACAATGGGTGCAAGGCAAGACACATATCTGTCACATCTACAAGCAGAGATGCTGCCTACGTATTAAAATTCACCGTGGCCTGAATTTACCTGACTCTGTAATCTCCTTGTGGTCTTTCCTGATTTCCTTGGCTGTACTGCAATGTTTTGTGTCATATCAGCGGTATGCTCTTGGAGATAAGGACCAAGAGCTTGCTCCTAGCCTCTAACAAAGGAGTTTTACATAATTTTGACAACATACGACAGCGTTAAAATTAGGACAGCTGTCCCATTTAGGCACTCCCTTCACATCTCTGATGGAAAAGGTTATGGCCTGTTGTCATTCCCCAAGTCCTTTGGAAGTGGATTTCTCCTCCAAGCTTCTGGTTGAGCTCTCTGGGTGCTCGTTTCACAACTCACTGTCAGTCAACATGAGTTGGTTGAGCTGGGGTCATTGAAGTAGCAGATCTGTGCTAACATGCTTCCATTCTTCGAAATGCGTTCAGGAACAACCACGTTCCTGGTCAGTTTGCAGATCTGCAGGATGGTCGCTGTGGCAAACAGGGTCACAAACCAGGGACATTTGTCTCTTGACCTGCTAGTTGGAGCCTAGGAGGATGCTGCTGGTGGTGTAAGGTGCGCTGATATCTTAACTGGGTGCTGATGGCTGTAGGAAATAAGAATATAAAAGAGGCTAGTGGACTCCTTCCCTCCACTCGTCTAGGTGGAGAGAATAGTGCCTGTATCTCTTTATATGTTTTAGGGCTGTACTCAGTATGTTGGGTACAAATTCTAAGCTATTTTTATGTACCAAATTCCTGCTGAAATACTTTGAGGATGCAGAATGCAGAAAACAAAAATAAGATAATGCTAAGATACAAGGCAGTGGCAGAACCTTATATTGTACAAACACATTTCTGTTTCAAATGGGGTTTGGTTTTGTTCCTTTGTGACTATTATTAGAAACAATTTCAAGACAGTAGCTTCCTATGCCTCTTTCAGAGACGTGGAGTAAAGTATCTGTCTCCATATGTTGCAGACAAGAAAAAAAAGAGAACAGAATACAGAAAATATTGCTTATGTCCCGTTAGATCCAGCTTTTTTGTTTGCACGTCATTTGATTATGAGTATTTTCAGCCATCTAACACGTTAATACTTCTCTGCAGGGAGGGGTAGGGTTCATAGCCTTTTCAAAGCAGCACTAATGAGTGCCTTTAACTTAATAAAATGATCATTTGCCAACTACTTACCATAATGTGAACTAGATGCTTTCAGTCCAGAGATTAAAAGGAGTTTTCTTTGTAAATGCACTGTAGTTACTATTACTTCATAAGTAACATGCAGATATAAGGGATGCTCATGGGTTATTGTTTTTGAAATCTCAGGATCTCATAAAATAGGTTGGAAGGAGTTGCTGGAGTCTATATTGTTCCAATAATATATGGATTATCACTCTCTAAATACGCAATGACATAAAAGGCAATAATGTCTTTTATGGATCCCATGTGGCCTATTACACTAATGATCCATGAATAATGGGGTCATGGGATGAGTTTTGAACAGTGCCTTTCTTTGTTGGTTGTTTTTCTCATTTATTTACCCAGGAAAATTCAGTTTTAAGTATCTGCTTTTCAGCAGGGTCCTACCATTTACTGAGTTTTCGTGTGGGTTAATGGATGCCAAAGAGGTCAAGTGACTTCCCAAAGGTTATACAATGAATCACTGAATTTCTTGAGAATAAAATATGAGAACCTCCTAGATTTCTGTCTTTTGCTCTGACTGATAGTAAAGCAGAGAGATTTTGAGACCAGCACGACCTCTGCTATATCCTCGTGCTGCTGCTTTGAGGAGGCATCAATGCCTGGCATTCACTGCAGAAATCTGAAGCTCACGAAGCAATATTTCCCATATTTATCACTGAAACAACCATGAAGAGCAGAAGTGCTGCAATGCCATCAGGCTTTTTTGGTCCTTGCAACATATAATTGTCTTTTAAAAAACAAACAAGCAAGCAAACACAACCCTTTGCAAAGTAAACGCATGGAAACTGGCAAACACAATTAAAGCTAATGCTGATCCAACACAACGAGGGTGTTTAGACTTAATTATGTTTGCCATCTTTAACTGTTGCTGCAGTGGTGTCCCTCTCCCTCCATGGGGACAGCCTCCACGTGACAAATGGGTCTTGGTGCTGCTCCTCCAAGCCCTGTGGACATGGAGACTGAGTTGCAGGAGGCATGGCCATGGGTGGGCGACCGTGTGGCCCCCAGGTCTCCATCTGCCCGTGATGCTCCCTCTGAGCTCTTCTGTGCGTCTTTGGGACCACCACCTCCATGCTGGAAGCACCGGTGGAGACGAAGCACACAACGTACGGGGCCAGCAGCCTTGCTCTGGCCTTCCAGCTTCTTCTCTTGCCCCCCTTAGAAGGAGAGGGGCTGTCACACTTGGAGGGATGCTGGCCAGGCGTGCACACCTGCGCACGTCTCACCTCAGCTTGCTCAGCTGCAGAAGTGATGCAACTCTTGCTATCTGCCTGTCTCTCCTGGTTTGGCATGTGTACAGAGCTCTGCAGCTCCAAAGGGCTCGTTATTATTATTATTCCTACATACTGAATATTATTTTATGCATTTAATATACTGGAAAGCAATTACAGAATGTAAGGTACTGCGGAAATACGGAAAGATCTGCCTGGAATAATAATTTGATTTGGAAACTTTGTTGCTAAAAGACTTCAGGGTAAAATTGTAGTGCAACATATGAGCTTTTAATGAAATGACTCCCATTACTTCTAATATAAATGGAAAAAACCTACATACCACATGGAAAATTTTCATTTAATTAACAAATAATTTGTATTAGAATAGAGTCGTCAAATTCTAATTCATCAAACAATATTAAGCAATGAACTGAAAATGTTTCTAGCATGAATGTCTCCATATTTATACACCTCCAAGCTGGAAACAGTGTCAGTTATTTATCTGAAAAGGCATCAGGTTAAAGCTGGTGCTCACAGGTGTAGAACTATTACAGAAGAGCCATGAGAATCAGGCAACAGATCTCTGATCCGACTACATTTATTGTCGTTAATATCTGGTAGTGGTTTACTGGAGGTGGCTGAAACATATCTAGGCAAAGGGCATGAGGCCAAAGAGAGTGTTTTAGTTATTTCAAATTAGTAGGAGGTCACAATTAATTAATGCTGCTTGTGGTTCCTTAAGCTGTGTGTATGCTGTGTGAATATATATATATATTTTTGGTGTGTCATTTTGCCTTGCCTCTGAATGAGCCGGTACTGTTGCTCTCTCTGTAATAGCTGAGTGCCTGCAACCATCTTACTTAAAAACAGATTTAAGACTCATACCGTTGGGGAGAACTCACACAATGGCTTTCTGACAGCCCGTTGCACACGCTGATCAAGGCACTGGCTTTGAAACAGTTTGGCTTATAATTACATCTTTACAGCTAACTGGGCTATCCAAATGATTTTCTTCTCTCCCCCTCCCCACGTCTACTGACCTGTGGCTAATGAGATTTGTGTTTCGATTAGTTGTAGAACATAAATTAACTAATCAATGAGAATGGATTCACATCCTTTCTTGTAAAAGAGCTCTGCTGCAGTGATCTGTATTTAATATTCAAATCAATTTCAAATTCTCAGGATGATTCTGCTAATATGGCAGGCTGGGACTCGCAGCATCTGTATCCTTGCCATAGACTGTAAATAGGGGATGCTTATGAAATCGCTCACTGACCTCCAAAGCCTTCTCTGGTCTCATTGATTTACTATTTCACTTAATAGTGATGACGAGCAGCTCAGAGGCTGGCAATGAAGCTTGGAAAGTCACGTGAGAGAGCATTTTCCCTTTACTTTAAAGAGTGTTAAGACTAAGAAGAGCTCAGGACTTTGAAAAAGGCTGTTTGTTTTTGATATGAAAATTTAGGGTCAATTTTATGTTCCAACTCAAATTTCCCCTGTTCCAGAGATGAGGGTAAGAGACAGCCATTACCAAAAAGCCGTTTTCCAAGGGAAAGGTGCTTTCATTTGCTTTCAAGGTACAGAGAACTTTATCTTTTGCCTTGCTGTAATTGTCTCATCTGTACAATTAACCAGCATCTTGGCATAAAATGTGAAAATTTGTACAGTGTTCAAAGCATCTGTGGCCTTTATGGTACAAGTTCTGTTAGTACTGAAGCCACAGAAAATTAAATGTTCCCCAAAGAACTTCCAGATGTGTTTTATTCTAATAGGGTCATTATACAGTAAATTAAAAAGCAGGGTAAATGGAACTGTAAAATTTAAATTACTCTAAAACCACATCTCTTTGCTTTGAACATTCATTTGTGGGGTTGCATTTGCAATAAATGTGAATTAGGCAGCTGCAATAACTGTTAATCATATATTTATAAAATAGTAATGAGGAAATGAATAGCAGAGTAAGACAGCTGCACATTTCTCTAATAGTATGTCAACTGTGAACATAATAAGATGTAGAAAATTGTTTGGTGCTATGCTGATAATGCAGCCGAATGTAAGAGATCACTTCAACCTCTTAACTTTACAGGAAATTATATATAAAATCCATAAAAAGCCATAATAATACATTAGGCCTCTGAATTGTAGTCAATGTTTTTCTTTGCTTTGATTTTTCTGAAATGGGCCATACTTTTCCCAAAGTAATCTGCCAAAGATCACTAAGGCTTTTGTTTCAGGCTGCACTTTATACACCATCTTGCAATTTTATTTAAAAGATAGTGCTTCTAAAAGCCCAAAGTGATCTAACTTCCCTCTTCCAGGGGGTGCCGGACCCCCCTCCCTCTCCTAGCAGAGTTTTCGTCAGCTCTCCGAGCATCACGCCTCAGAGCCCCAGCGGCGTTATCCCTGCTGAAGCTGCTGATTAAATTCAGAACCCCACATGAGGCAAAGCAAAAGGTGAAATTAAATTTTTATATGTATGTATATACGGCTTTAAAAATAGGAAACGGTTGTCAACACGGTCTGAGGGCATCTGGCTGTCTGTGGTAGCCGTGGTAAAATCATAAAGAGGTCAAGATAATTGCAAAAACAAGCCAACCACCCTAAACCCAAGAAGCAAATCGAAATGTTTGAGCAGCCCTCTAGACCTGCTGCCTGCACCAGCAGGCTCCGCAGCCTGCCCTCGTGCCAGGTGCTGCTCACTTGCTCTTGCAGTTTTTAACCAGCCGTAATTGAATTTTGCAACTGAATTGGGGTGAAGAGGAGAATTAGAAAGCTAACAGGAAAAAAAATTAGGCAAGTGCTGGGCTGCAAACAGCTTATCGGCCAAGCAGGGAATAGGTGCTAAATGTGTAATAGGAAGGCTGCCACATGAAATGTCACTTATCAAAGTGCTAGCAATTGCAAGAAAAAGCAAGAGAAAGAAATGAGGGGCCCGATCCCAGCGCTTAGTGACAGCAGCGTGATGAGAAGTTGCATGCTGGGCATGTGGTTTTGGAAGTCAGGATAAAACCCTTTAAAACCAGAGGGCACGGGCACACGGTGGGCATAGGAGGCCTGACAGATAGCGCATGGGGCAGCAAATGTCCTGACTTGCTACTGAAGAAAAATGTGTTTAATGAGCCTGTTTTCAAAACAGCATACGTTTTCTTGCCTGATCTTACTGCTTTCTGCTGTACCTTGTTGCTATGCCTGTTTAATGTTGATTTGCATTTGGAATGACACAACCAGCTCACACTTTTTTTTTTTTTCTTTCTTTCTTTTAAAATACAGTTTTTACTGAGGGAAAGGAAGACAGAAGATCTTATAATCACCAGCCTTTTTGCCAGAATCTGTGGCAGTCCCAGGAGTCAGCCAGGGAAGGAGAAGTTGTCTCTCCTCTGGCTGGGAGGGCTGTGCCCTCAGCGCTGCCTGGGGAAGGGCGAGGTGAGGGGTGGACCAGAGGAGGTCAGGAGCTGTGCAGTACCGTGAGCTCTCTTAGTGTTTTCTGAAGCCTTTGCAGTCAGTCCATGGACCTAACCTTTAGCCTTCATCAAGCTGTTGCTTTAATGGACACGACTTTTTTTTTTTTTTTTGTTAAGAGTTGGCACAAATCTTTTCAGCCATCTTAAAAACTATAAAGGCATTGCACAGTGCCCAGAAGGAACAAAAAGCATCCTTGGTGTAGCCCCATCAAAGGAAATATTGTTTGTAAAACATCACCGTGTTATGCTGAGCTATCGTGGGCAAAAGAGAGACAGAAAGACAGATGCAGATAGAGACAAAGATATGGAGATATATTCAGGTTGAATTTGTCCTATGTGATTTTGGCCTTCTGCTTGCCAAAACAAAGCAAAAAAATTGCTCATGTTATTAAACATAAATTAAAGGATAGCAATGGAAAATGGCTTGTTTTCATTTTTTTTTTTTCCTCTGAAACAGACAGTTCAATTCTCCAGGAGAAGCAAAGTTCAAGCTCTCATTTCCCATTGTACATTTCTGTGTTAGTGCCTCACAAAATAGCAGTTCATTTCTGGAAATCCTATTACTGTCCACACTCAAGCAGCAACTTTAACACATACATCTGTTACCTGGCAGCTTCTTCCTACACAACTCCCACCTCTGAGAGTTAAAGCTTATAGTTTTAAAAGGAAAATTGAAATAGCCCAATTTTGAACAATGCACATTGGAGGGGGAAAAAAAAAAGGAAGAAAAAGAGCACATGCCACTGTCAGCTACGAGAGCCTCATCTCGTCTTACATTCTGATCCAGACAGATATAGAAAGCAGAGCGGTGCATTATCATTATCTTAGAGATGTTTATTTGGTGTGTGGACACTCAACCAAAGAACTAATGCAATCAGAAAGTTAAAATATATGGGCTGGAAATACAAATTCATTAAACGTACACAAAACGTATGCTGCAGCGGATCTGTCATATAAATTAGATTTTGACAATTATATGGATAGTCTGGTTGAGATGATATATGATTTGCTCACTTTATCTGTGCTGTGATTTAATTACTGCAAAAGATGCGCAGAGTTAGGACCCTGTCATTCTCTCATGGACCTAAGCTGAAGCGGAGCTGGGCCCATTTTGCATGCTTTATGTCAGCAAGTCGAAGGATTTTTGTGTATGTATGTGCGTGTATATATACGTATGTATGTGTTTTTACGTGGGATGAGTCTGTGCTTGTACCCTCTGGACTTGCTGCAAATCTTTCCACTGACCTCAGCGGGGCTGGGCCTCACTCTTTCCCTGTGTGTGGCTTTCCAGCCCCGTGGGATCCTCCTGACCCCATATTTCACCGGTCAGGATTCAAAACAGACCATGAAGCGCCTGCTCACCCCCAGGATGCTCTGCACAAGCACCCGTGTGCGAGTGCAGCCACCCTCCACCACCGTCAGAAGAAAAGCTTCGGCCTCTGATGCTCGGAAAGCATCGCCATGAGGTGAGGTGGTGGTGTTAAGCTCGGCCAGGTCACATCAGAGATCTGGAAACATCTCCCCTCCAGCATCCTCAGAGGCTTCAAAGAGACATCATCAGTGATG
Organism: Anser cygnoides; assembly: GCF_040182565.1. Taxonomy (NCBI): domain Eukaryota; kingdom Metazoa; phylum Chordata; class Aves; order Anseriformes; family Anatidae; genus Anser; species Anser cygnoides. The sequence goes on along the minus strand of NC_089879.1, from coordinate 4,613,034 downwards.
GGCTGCCAGCTCCTGGTGTGTCATCAAGGGGGAACGGGGAGCTCCGGCTCCTTCTGCTTGAAACCTTGGCTAAGCAGTGCTGGTGCCTCCGGCTCCCGCCTGCCGGCAATCAGTGGCCGTCTTCCGTGCTGTAAACACGGGCATGTACATGACGAATGCAACATCAGGCAGACAAGTGACAGCAACGTCTCTCCCCTGTCTGAATGTCGAATACGTATTAAAAAAAAAAAATCAAAAAAAAAAAAAATCCCACCACTATTAAAACTGAAAACGTGATTTGATAACTTCTTACAAATGCATAAATGCCACTTCTTACAAATGAACACTAGCAATCAATTTAATTTCTCAAATAAAACGATTAAATTGCTGTTATTGTGGAATCATTATTTTATTGCTAAAACCTTTTAAAATGTTAATTATTGTGCCCCTTGAAAAGCTTTCATCTTGCCTGACTTTGCTCTTACACAAAAAATGTCTCCTGGTTGCGACTTGCGAATTGAATGAAAATTCGTGCTTTACCTTTTCTCTGCCTCTCTCTTCATCACTCCCTCCCTCCCTCTCTCTCTCTATTTTAACACCTGCAACTATTCTCCTTGGCTGTAATATTTATATGAATTTAACTTTAATTTTTCTCTGCTTTCATCTTCTGAATTAGTCAGTATAAAGCATAGATCACTCCTTCTCTGCTGCTTTCCTGTTTATTTGCTTTAACAATAGATTCATTAACTAGATTTTGGTGCTCAAGCCATGCGGACACATCCATTTCAAAGGAGGCTTTAATGGCATTTCATATTTTTCTACATTAAGGAAGATTAAAGTATATTACAATACCCTTTACTGCTCTATTTTCTTCATTTTAGAAGTGGTCAGTTTTTAAATTTTTTTTCCCCTTTCTTTCATCTGCAGTGTTCAATAAATTGTCCAGGCCTTTCAGATGATAGTTCCAGCAAATTGAGTTCTATATTACAACTCTGAACCATTGTTTAGCCCATCATCAGTCAGATAAAGCACTCCTATTCACACAGGACATCAAAAGAACAAATATATGTTCAAAGTGGCTAAAAAGATTACTGTGACTTAGATATATCATTTCGTTAATTGTTAGTGATTATTCTACTAGTTTAGAGGTGGTAAATTTGCTGACTCTGAACTCGTGCTTGTGATGTAATCAGAGTGTAATATATAGATATTCACGGCTGTAAATTACACCATTCAAAAAGGGTCAGGCCTATCATCTTCTAATAGCTGGAGGTGGATTAATAGCAACATTTTAATGACAAGAAAGATGCAGACGGACGTCTTCATTTCACATCTATCGTACGTTACAAAGTGCTCCGGAGAATCTCAGCTGCACCCGCGCTGGGATGAATGGGAGGACGATCACCTTGGGTGCCGAGCCAAATCCAGCCTCGGTGCAGCTTGACAGGGACTGGTTGGGTTGTACCTGGGAGGAATCTGCCCCAGCCAGAATTGAGGCTTTTTGCTGGGTGAGGATGGCTAAGGTTAATGCAGGCAGGTCCCGATCCTACAGAGATTGATTCGGACGTGGTTAATGCTGTACTCTCTGAGCAATGCCTTGGAAAGCAGCGGTGATATTTTAATGACTCCCACACCACGGTATCCAGGTACCACAGGGACCTAATGTGTTTGTCCTCAGATCCAGGTGCAAAAGGGAGGGATTTCTGAAGTGGGAGACAGAGATACACAACCTGGGGCCCCCTGGGATACAGAGGTTTCTGGCTCTGAGAAACACTCCAGCATCTGCCTGGAAGTTTAAGGTCACAGTAAAAGGCTGAGGCAGAGAAGGAAAAAGAAATGAGCCTGTCTGAATTGCCAGCCTGCAGAGACTCAGGCTTCCTCTGCAACCACTGACACATAAGTATCTCGATAAAAAACATGCATATTCGCAGGATATAAAGCGAACACACGTACGTCTTTGCAAGCTTCTGCTCTTCAAAGGTAATTTCAGAAATCTTGCAGACGCACAAACTTTAGCATGAAATGTTGAATTGGCCACGATTGCGTGCTGCAATTCTTTTTTTCACGCACATTGTCCCTGCATCGGGTGCAATAGGAAGGAAATGCTAAGGATGCCTGATCGTATGTGAGGCTACTGGCTGGAAGACAGATTTTACAGCAGAACAATCGCAGGGTGTAGGTTTTAGGCAATAAGCAGGTAGCCTCGTTCTCTCAAAAGAAAAAAGAAAATAATGGAAAACTGTAACATTCATTTGGAGGCCTCAAAGGCATAAAAAACCCAATTCCAACTGTTATAGGTCCCTGCAGGAGTCTACAAAAGAACTAAGCTTTTTAAGTAAGAAAACTAGATTTTGGCCCAGAGGGCCCTGTCATTGCTGCTTAATAGATGAAACTCTTTTGATACAAATATGCTGTTTACTTCTCAGCTTCAGCTTTCATAAAATATAACCTTTTTATGATTTACGACCCCAGAAAAAGTGCAGGATGGATTTTTAGCTCTGAATTGGTTGAATGTCAACAAGAAAAATATAGATAACATATAGAAATAGCAGGGTGTTAATGCCACACAAAATGATGAAATTATTTTTGTTTAGAAAAGTTAAGTTTGTTCTTAAAGTTCTTTGTGAGTGAAACTGAGGAAAGGGTTTGCTGGTAAAGCACGGGAAGCCTTACATAATACTTCCTTTGTGCTTGAGGACAGGGTTGGTCTGGTTTGAAAATGTAAAAGTGATGACACAGAATCCAGCTGTGACTTTGGGAAGGGCCGGACCATGTGCAGTGGCTGGTAATTCTGCTGGTATTGCCCCAGATTTATGTATAGTATGCCAGAGTAAGCATTTTAGATTTAGGTCTTTAATGATCAATTCTAATTTAAAGACTTGTTCCAAAACTAAAGCTGTACAAAGACACTGATTACTTATTAAAATTATTAAAATCGTATAAAAATGATCAGAAGTGACATCATCTAACCTTCCTTTTTATTTGCCCATGTTATATTTTTTCTTCTTGACATGCATATCCAAGCCTATGGACGTATTTTAATATACCATACACTGGTCTGTGATTAAACTTAAACCCAAACAAATTCTTGGTGATGCAAAATGAAAAATATCAGAGCTTTGAGGACTGAGACAAAAAATGTTAAGATCAGGGAATAACTGTCACCAAGATTGCACACATTCTCATTTTTATGGTTTTCCATGTTGAGCTATTTCTCTTGCAGCTTCTTTGCTTAGCATTAGTGGCATGCTTCTTTTTTGGGTGGCTTTTTTTCACGTTGTTTGTGAAGTGGCAGAGCAAAAAAGAAAAAAAAAAAAAGAGAAGAAGAAAAAAAAAAACTTGATTTTTCTGGATGCTTGGGGAAATAGCCTGATTCCAGACAAATTGCCCAGGAAGGCTCTGAAATGACTTGGCCTGCCACAAAGGCAAGGTTGTAAAAATTGAAAAGGTTTTCACTTTTGACTCTTCCAACTATTGCAGAAAGAGATATTTTTTGGTGTATGGCCTCTGAAAACTGTCGTTGAGCAAATTAAAATAACAAAAATACCAGTCTGTGAACATCACAGGGTACTACTTGGGCAGGGTGTACGTTGGGTGTGCAGGGACAGTGGCTGCCAGGAGGGTGAAGTGGGTAGTGCTCAGCAGGTATAGGAAAGGTACACAAATATTGTTGTTAGAAACCACCTTACCCACCGATCTGGATGCTCCCCTCCTGGGCATTGCAGAAAAGAGAAAGGAAACATGAACGGAAAATGGTGGGAAGGCCTGGGAGAAGCAATGCTGCTGGAGCGTTATCCTGGAGACCCTGAGTCCTCGGGGCTGACATGGCCTGAAGGGCTGGGTAGGTATCTGCAGCAGCTACACCAGGGCTATCTAGCACAACTCTTTCTGCCCGTGGGATGGCTGGGATCCTGTCCTCGATCGGGGAGCCAGCAAGAGTCCTGTGAACCCAAGCTCTTACTTATGATGTCTTGATTTTCCTATAACTGGTTAAAGTAAGGTGGAGAAATCCACTCTTCTCCTAAAAGAATAATTTATATTTTTTTGTAGTCATCACTCACCTATACACAGACAAACCAGGCAGCCATCGGTCCTTTATGACAAAGGTGAATACAATGCCCTTGACCTGGTCTTCAGGCTGGAAGAACTGAAAAGCAGCAACCTGGCACCTTACAATATAGTACTACTTACAATAAAGTAATCAAAATTTGGCCTAGCTCACCCATAATTTTAATCTAAAAAATCCGGTTAATCTTATTTTTACAGCAGATAACAACTATATAACAATTATTTGCACAGTTGCACAAGTGTGCTTCCTGGCTTAAATTTTTGGTAAAGTGATGCCAGAAATCTGAAAGTTGTCAATTTTGCAGATAGCCACAGCACAACCCAGTGAGTATTGGTGATGTGACATCAAACAGAGAGGTCTTGGTCAGGGTCCTTGTTTCTATACATTTATTTTATGGTTAAAGTCAAGCTTATTCATCATCTTGAGCTGGTGATTCTGGCTGATCTGGTTTGCTTGCCATAAAGGAGCACTCTGTGCGTCACATTGCCAGTTTCTTGTGTCTATGTCTCATGGTGTGTACTTTGAATTGTGAAAAAAACAAGCAAAAATAAATCCTTAAAATACACACCTGAAATATACAAATGAAGGAAGGGATGCCATTAGCTGCCTGCTGAGCAACTGGAAACCTTGGGGCTATTTTTCCTCTTTATTTACCTCTGAAAAGCCCTCTCTTTCTAGGAAGGTTTTAAGCACTTGGTTGAAGTTCAGTGCGTAGTTTAAGTGCTTACCTGAATGCCTCTGTCCATTTTTCCATTAGTCAGTCAATATCTTTACAGAGCTTTGAAAAATGCCATGGAGGAGAAGGAGAGGAGACCTGCAAAGATGGCCATTGACCCAGATGTTCAAAGTTACTCAAGAAGCAAACGAGGCAAATATTCATCCAAGGGGATCTACAAAAACACCAAAACAAGGGAATACTTCAGAATTAAACCTACACTGAAAATTGCCATGCAAACTGGTTGGAAACTGAAATTAGAGGATTCCCACATTTGTCAGGATGGTGTCCATTAGCTGGTGAACTCAAGAAAGTAACCTCAGAAATGGTCACTAGGCCGAGCGACTACCAGTCTGGGTCACACTGAGGTGTTACCTTCATTTTATACAGACAACCCAACTCCCCTTTGACTTCCCACTGCTTAGGTCAGCAGGCTAGCCATTGCCATCGCTAAAAAGCAGATTGCCTCAAGAAACTCCTCACTTGTATCATTTTCTATAATATGAATTATCGTGGATCTGGGCCTTTTGTGTTTTACTCTGCTAATCTGAGCCCTACCTCACCCCTCAGTTTGGAAGTCTCCATGATCCCCAGTGAGCTTGGCTGTGGGAAAAGACTGTAGAAAGGTCAACACCTGCCTTTGAAGGCACCCTGAAACCCTTAGAGTTTGCCTGGTCAGTACAGGAGGTGGAAAGAGACTTCAGCCTGAACAATTCAATTCAGCCTGGGGACAATTTTGTTACAGTGCTGCTGCAGCTGTCAGGGTAAAGTATAAGTCTGCGCAGGGGTCTAGGAGACAAGAAGTGCAGAAAGCTTCAGATAAAACTAGCTTAGAAACATTCATTTCCTCTAGGAATACTCTTTTTGAACTTGTGACTGAAGCTGTTTCTTGTAGATTGGCCTCTTCCTTGAGTGAATATATTAGTGAAAATAAATAGGTACACCTCACTGAAGAGATGTTGGCTACAAGAATATATTCCTGCATACATCCATGTGTGAATGCTGTATGTGACAGTTTAAATGTAACAGTCCATCTGATCTGCTCTCATGCCCTTGTTAAATGTACAGACATATTCCTGGGACATTATAGTCAGCAATATGTATGAAATGAGATTGCATTAAACCTGGAAATGACCCACACTGTGAACTCTGCAAGCAATATATTTTCAGACATATCAACCTTAGAGCTGTGAAAACAAGAAGGAACTCAGCAGCAGGGCAGCTTATACCTGTACGAGTAGGAGAAGGAAAGCATACCTCACCCCTTCTTCTCAGGGCATTCCCAGCCTTCCTTAGCCATCTCACTTCAGTGTCTTTCTCCCAAGCAGACTGAGGCTGTTTTTGAGGTGGTTTGGGGACTATTTTTGAGGAACAGTTTTTTAAAGGCATGTAGTTTACTTGAAGTTATACATATGAAAATACACTAGCTGCTCATTGCAAGAATTTACTGATGGATGTGCTGTGATCAAAATCAGGATCAGATGTCATTCTCACTATAAACGCAGTTCATCCACAAGTTACTGGCAGAGAACAGAAGTTAAATGGTGTTCATAGTCCTGTAGCCTTCAGGAATCAGAGAGCATCAGAGTGATTCCCTCTCATCCTGGTCTCAGTTACAAATCTGACTTTGTAAGTTTGGCAAGTGGGAGATGAGTTTACATGAAAGAGTTGCAAGAAAAGTTATCACCTCTCATGCCATTAAGAATTCATCCATAATAATTTACAACAACCTTTCCCAAAGTGCCCCATAATGAAAACAGCCAGCTGCTGTCCTGGGTGCTAAGATTTATGCTAAAAAGGTACTTCACTTTTCCTTCAGTACCTTTATTTGCTCTTTTTGGGTTTTTAGCATTTTTCCCCAATTATTCCAAGGTAGAGTTGGAAAAAATCTCTGCTTAATAAGACTTCAGATAAAATCTTATATCCATATGCAGAAAGCCAAATGGCAAATCTGGCGGTGTGATACATCAGTACTAGGAGCACTCATTTTACTTGGAGGACTCATTTAGCTGGAGGCAGTGTGGTTATGTCCTGCTTGATAGCCTTTGGGTAAACTGAATTTACTTTACTTGCCTACTTTGAAGATTAGAAATATGGTAGTGTTTCATTCTCAGGTAGAAAAGCAAAGAACTGTTCAGATATTCTCTTGAAGCTGTCCTGAAAAGTGGCTCATAATGACAGAATCATAAAGGTCATGTGCTATTTTCTTTCCATAAATCTGGCAGTGGAAACATTATGGGTTTTCCTGGTCTTTATCCTCTCTTGCTGTGATGAAGGTGTCTGATTCTCTTACGCTCCTGTGAAATTCTGAAGGTTGGAAATAAAACACAGAGCACAGATGACTTCTGCTGCACCTCCTTGTCCTTAGAGGCTCTTGCAATTTCTGTGGGTTCAGGAAATAACAACTGGTAGGCATGTAGGCTTGTTGCAATGTAAATGCTCAGAGAAGATCCTCACAGTCCGTCGGTAAGAGTTCCTTACACTGCTAGAATTTGAAGGAAGGCAAACCCTCTTGTAACATCGAATGAAGAAAAATAAGATGGGCATAAAATTGGGTCATGAATTTTTGGGGCTAGCCCCTACTGAGATAAGCCGAAAATTCTTGGAATGTGTCAAATCCCTGTAACCTGGGAAATTCCGTAACCAATCCTCATGGAGACACTAGAAAAGCCAACAAAAGTAGATTTGAAATAAAGTCATGAAAGAGAAGTCATTCAGCATTAGGGCTACCATTTCACCTCACATCTGTAGATCATGTGCTATTTTGCAGCCATTTAGTATGGGTGTCTTTGCACTTTGTTATTCATAAAGGGAGGACTGCATATTGAAAATGTGTAAAAATCCTGAAATACTGACCTCAAGCACAAAGCATGTTTCACCTAAGTCCACCTGAACAGCTGTCTGGACTCAGATGCTGGAAGAAGCTGCACACTGACGTAGCTATATGGCTTCTGGATCAACTCAAGAGGAAAGAAGAGGAGCCCATTTCTGTTTGCTCTTAGACTACCTATTTTCCTTGAAAAATGAACAGAAAATGAACTGATGTCTTGGAAAATATTGCTCTTAATATCTGTCAAAAGTCCATATAAAATAAATTGAGCTCCTTGTTCTGGAATAATGTGTCCTTTTTTTTTTTTTTTCTTTTTTCTTTTTTTTTTTTTCTTAGTTTAAAGATATATATTTTTTAATAACGAGAGCTAGTGCATACAAAGGGTGGAGTTTCAATTTCAAGCATGATAATGATTCCTTAGTAACTCCCAGTTTATGTATTTCAGCACTCCACTCAGTGTCTTCTTGCATTTTATCATCGTGCACTCCCAAAGGGAGCTGGAAGGAGAGACTGGCGCGAGCGTGTCCGCAGAGTGGAGAGAGCCCTGGAGAATTAGCTGTTCTGCAAGAGCTGCTCGGGATTATTTCTCCAGACAGACAATTTCTAAATCTGGTTTTCCCTGAGTGTTGAGACAACATTTGTGGCTGGTTGTGTATATGTGAGTGAGTGTGAGTAAACGGCTTTTGGCAGGCGGACAAGCACAGTTGTTTATCCCAGACACAAACCTGGCCAGAAGCTAGGTTTCTTCACATATGTCGCTTCATGGCCATGACTGTGAAGTCTGCCAGATTTATAATCTTATTGGTCAGAAATGGAAATGGAGCATTAATTAAAAGTAGTAACTGTGATTGGTCTTATAAAATACAGCATGTGTTTGTGTTTCTAGGACTGTTCTTTTTTTCTTTTGCTTTTTCTTTCTTTTCTTTCCTTTTTTATTTTTATTTTTTATTTTTTTATTTAATATATGCATTTGTGGCCTGATTACAAGTCTGTTTGGCTCAGTGTCCAGTTTATTACACTCCTTCTCTGATCCAAGTCAACATCCATGTTATTCATGTGGACTTGGTGGATGACAAAGAACTAAATTAATCTGGAATCAAGTAAGGGTGACAAAACTTGAACATTCTGTTTTTAGAGGAGATGACCTATCTTTTGAACCTAGTACTTGTTTTCCCTGTTTTTCTCTGGTGTAACTGTAATGTGTTCATGTTCTTGACACACTTAAAGACTCTGATTCTCTGCTTCTTTACTTGGTTAATCATTCATGTCTGAGGGCGCATAATTCTGTAAAAGATACAATTTTTGATTCAGTGGTATGGTATCTTTAATTCACGTAGCTCTTTGTAAATTGGTAGTTAGTTTTATAGGGGGAGTACCTAAATTCTTGGAAAAAAATGATGTGTTATGGTCATTCCCAAAGGAATCACACTTATTTAATACCAACAGTGAGTTTGGTCATTTTGTTTTTCATGACTGTTTTTGAGCCAAAGCAAACAGATCCCAAAATATTTATGAATGGAGTAAGTCCAGGTGAACTGCGCAATCTATCTGAGGGTTTTGCTTTATGTTCTTGAGGATCAGTTACATCACCAGGTCTCAAGGCAGATTTTGGCGGTGTTGTAGATAATGTTAAACCTTATGTCACCATTAATGTGAACTACAAATTTGCCACGTGGCCAAAGATGTGTCTGGCTATATCTTTTTAAACATTTCCCTATGTCTGTAAATATTAAACAATCCTTTAATATGAAATCACTGTTAAGGTTTCCCCCCCCCCAAAAAAAAAAAAAAATTAGTATGTTTTACCCATGTTTCATGACTAGATGTTCGTTCCTGATGTTGATACTGATTTCTGATACAAAGAGTAAGACTCTTCTTTGAGAAACACTAGGCAAGGTCTGTTTAGCAAAATCCTCTGCAAGATTACCACGTCTGGTGTCACTAATTGGCATTTTAACAGAGACAGCATGGATAGGTTCTACTCCACTCCAAAGCTGTAAGCATCATTTTTTCAGAAATGGTACCACAAGGGTATCATGTCAAGTGCCAGAACATCCCGCTTTATCCTGGCTAATGGAGTCAAACCCAAGTTTTGGCACAACAATAACAGTTGAAGCCTTGCCAGTTTCTCTGTGGCTCTGAGTGCAATGGGGCATTAGTAAATCAGATTAAAGTAGCCAATGGCTTGCAGATTTCTCCCTTTCCTTTGCAGCAATATCCTGGAAATTGTCAATTTATTTAAGACAATTCTATTGCTCCCTTACAGAGTAACTGACAATGCTGCTGTTGCAAAAGAGACAAACACCTTACCCTGAGCATTTCCAGTTCTCTTCCACTGTTGTTGCTTCCTGTTGAACCGAGACCTACAGTCATTTGCACACACGAGCAACAAACATCTTGCATATGTTTACCCTCCCTTACAAGCTTTTGCAATTTGAGTAACTTCAGCTCAGATAGGGTTATTGTTCTCTTTGCAGGAAAGTGCTTCAGTGTGAACCTGTGTCTGGGCCTTGCAGTAGAAACAACATATATATAAAGGAAATGCTGAGAAGAGTAATAAAGAGCAATCTTCCTGTGAGTAAATAAAAATTACAAAAGGAAACAATAATCAATACATTTTACAGTTCAAGAGTTCAGCACATGCTGTTGCAGTACAGTACAATGGATAGGCGGCATCCATGGATTATGAATTCCCACGTTTATGTGGAAACAGAAGTAAATAACTGAAACAAGAGTCATGTTGCAAGAATGTAAAACCAAGCTGGACTTAATGGTGTGCTATATTTAAAAGAGTGATGAGGTCCAAGGAGTATTCACTTTATCTTTTCCTTCAAGCCTGGCTGCCTGCAACCTGCCAGGACCAGCTAATTCAAAAGAAACCATTTTTCTCCATTTCAATCACCAATAAAATACAATATGCATTGCACTTTGTTGGCCTGAATCCTGGGGCCTGACATTACTGAACAGCAATGCCAGGTAGGGCACGGTGTTACAGGTGTTAAAAAAACAGTGCTTCTCATTCCAGTTGGACAACCATTGCTTGGACCAGCTATAGGGGAACAGCAGAGGAGTGCAGTGATGCTGTATGGTCTTCCAATTTATTTATTTTTTTTAATGGATGGCTGAGGGCTTCATGCCATGATATAAAACCTTTTAGCTTTATGAGTCAGATACAGAAATACTGTCAGAAATTTCTTAGATCACCTATCCAACAAAACAAGAATTTGTGTATGCTTCAACACCTCTACTGCTCTCCCAACTTGCTTCTCCCTCTTTCCATGCTTTCATCACAATTGTCAGACAGGTACTGATCCCCAGCTTTGGTCCTTTAATCTTTCCATCAGTGTGAGGAAAGAAGGGGCTATTTAACGGGGCAGCCAGTGAATCTTCCAAGTGAGAAGGAACTTCCAGAGGGTTTAAAGTAGTGTAATTGGCTTCTGATCCCACCTGCCAGAAAAGCTCTTGGGCAGGCAGTACACAGAGTGTCTACTCATCCCCAAGAGGAAAGCGAGGAGGACTTAGCCTGATGTTGTCTGGGAAGCAAGGGAAGCAAGAGGTGGGTTGCCCTGCTGCTTCACTCTGGTGAGGAGCAGATGTTCAACCACATTTTGGTCTGGAGAGGCTGGTCACTGAGCCTGGCTTTTGCATAACCGAAAATCTCTTTAGCACAGGGTTGCAGGTGGCTTTTGGGAGAAAAAGATGAAATCCCGGTTTGGCTTAAGTGTTCCTGTTGCCAGGGCTGGTTCCATTTTGCTTTAGCTGATTGTCTTGTTCCAAAGTGAGGAGTCTCATGCATAATGTGGATTTTGATTTGATGAATGGCCCATTTTCCAGGTTAGCATGTGTTTTACCCAATAAAGACTATATCGTCTCACACATTAAGGGTCTGGGCTTGTACATCATGTCTATGTGATAATGCAATCCAGGAAATTATATATGAAAAAAAGTTCTGACATAGATGTACTTTCTAAAACCTATATTAAAAAAGCTATAATTTAGAAAAATAGTTCTTGCAATGTCATGTTAAGAATGAACAATTTTGAATAAAAAACTCAAAAAGGATAAATTTTGAGTGCTTGGCATTGTCAGACAAATACCATTCCTATAATCTTCATCAAAATCAATCTTACACAGATAGTAACAGTTGTGCCCTTGTTCTAATATAGTAGAGCCATTTTGTTAATTTCCCTGTATTTTGTGAGGTGCATGGAAAATACATTTTATGAGCAGGTGCTCTCTTACTTTATATAGGAAGTATTAAATTTGATACCACTTTCCTTTAATAAGACCAGATAATGGCACAAAATCTGAATCTATTATCACAAGGAAGAAAGTAACAAGGACAGAAAACGAAACAAATGTAATTTTTTCTTATTACGACATTCACATTTCAAACTTGTGGAGTGTCCGTGCTTTACTTTGTAATAACTACTCTGACTGCATAATACCAGGATAGAGATTGTTTAAAAAAATCACTGATAGCCTATTCAGGGCTGTGTCTTTGTGTGCTCATGGTAGCCCATCTCTTTAAGTAGGTTGAGTTGAACAACTACCCAGCAGGTGAAAAAATGTTCTGCTACTAGCATATTGCAATCTTTCATTAAATGGTTGCCAAATAATCCTATATAGCAGTGAGAAAGGAATGCATTTCTACCTGCTGGCAGATATCTTTACAAAGTGCAAGGTATCGGTATTGTGTGGATATAGGATGATGCCTGCAATGAAACTATGTGCATTTTCTCTGGTTTCCCCCTCTTCCCCAGCAGCTGTGATATGCTATGAAAATCAGCCAGCAGAACTAACGCAAAATACATAATAAACATGCAGGCAATGATTTTTTTTTTTCCCTGTGCATACAATATCAGCCATTAGCCTGCAAGCAATGATGTTGCATTTGTATTTAGGGTAATTTTCACACTAATACGGCGTATACAAACCAGAACCCTCACCAGAGTGAAAGTGGGTTAACATCTGAGTTTATGCAAGGAAAAGGATTCTGATATTTATCAGCAGATTTTGTTGTCAAAGTGACATAAATTTATGCTTTATATTTTTTAATGGGAAAATAACAAAGCTCCCTCATCCGTGGAAGTGAATGAAAGTTTTGTGAAATTAAAAAAAAAACAAAAACAAAAACAAAACGAGTGTGGTTTGTACATAAAATTTACTGCTATATACCAACAGTTTCTTCTCCATTTATGCATGAGAGATGCTACTTGGTAAGGTCTTTTAAATTCCTAAGAAGAAATAATAAAAAAATTGTATTAATGTAAATGATAAAAGATATAATTTGCTCCTGGGATGCTTAAAATTTGTGCCATAGAGTGTATGGAATCCTCTACACAGTCTTTCTGTGTTTGTACTTTATTTCTCAATGGAGTGAATTGTTCCCGTCTTTGACAAGGTAAAGGCTGCAGGATGGCCCACAGAGATGGTTGAGAGCCAGATTTTGTCTCTCATAACCAAATAAAGCCTCTGAAGCATACCATCCCTGTTGAAAACAAGTCCCAGTGTTTTCACCCCACTACTTATTGATGCTGATGGAGCTGGAGCTTACACATGGGTAAAAATGCAACAAAAATGTTCCTCTTCATCTTTATATTAACAAAACTATCAGTGTCTGATCTCTCCAGGGTTGCAAAGAGAAGTGGGTTGCGCTGAAACGGTAGTAACCCTGATCCAGTTAGGCATATATCCAGGCATTCAAAACTGGTGTCTTCCTATAATGTAAAAAACAGGAATCAATTAAGAAATACAGGAAACAAAAAATCATTCCTGTGCTGAGAAGTTCATACATAAAATTTTACCCATTAGGAAATTTGGCTGAGTTATTACCTCTCAAAAAAAGAGCATTCATAATGGAAATTCTGACAGAGCCCTAACTACAGCTGTGTGAGTGGCACAGCTATAATTAACTCTGCCTTCAGACGCCTTCCATTAATATTTTAAGGATTTTTAATTAAAATAATTGTATTAGTTTATGAAAAATACTCTCTCCCTCAAGTTGTTTAATACAGAAAATATTCCAAACACACTCCTTTTTTTCTTTCTTTCTTACTTTTTTTTTTTTTTCCTTTTTTTTTCATTTTGCCTTCTAATCCTCATCTGCCAACAGGTTCCTCCTTCCCTTCATTGTCTTTTATTGTTAGATCCCCATAGTTTCTCCCCAGATCTTTAAACATGAAGATTTTCCCTTTCAATTTTGTGTCTTATATTTTGAAAGATCTGTGGGATAAAGCCCATATTTGTGGTCTCCGAATCATCCTGCCACTTGCTCAGAGCTCAGCCTGGTATCCAACCTGTGGGGCTCTGCAGCTGTCCATCCGTCTCTCCAGCAGCACGTGCCAGCTGTGCTTTGGGGCCACTGGCAGCCTGGGCATTTCTGGGCAAAAGTAATACCTCAAATTTGCTCCATAAAGCTTGGATAGCTCCAGGAGAGCTCTTTCTTTCTCAGTTCACTTGGTGGAGGAATCATCCCCAGCAGGGGTGACATTGGTGGTCTTGCTCCAGGACGCCCGCAGCCCTGGGAGCAAGCTCCCTCGTCTCCACTTCTCGTGGGCATGGTCCTAGGCTCATGAACCCTGCCAGAGGAGTTGATCTGCTAATAACAACCATGCAAAGATATTACTTGTGTTTTAAACATTTTGTGTTAATTTCGTACCTGACATTCTATGAGAACCATTAGTTTTAGCTTGATATTTGCCATTTTTGCTAATTCAAATATGACCAGAATATGCATTTAATATTTCACTCATAAAGAAGGCCTTCAAGAACTGCAACTGATCATCTTTGGTGCAAACAAAACAAAGAGAAGCTATGAGAAGTGACATTTTGTGTTGGAAGAAAAGGTTCATGCAGCCAGGGTCTTCACAAAACTCTATATTCGACTTTTCAGTATATCACTAAAATGGTGCTAAAATAACATTACACTCCTGACATGTAGGTGGGCAAGTGAAATGGTCACAGGCACGTAATAAATTGCACCGGTTTATAATAAATCTATTTCTCATAGCTACAAACTGTACAATTTCTCATACAGATAATACTTCAGTGTATGATAATTTATTGGGAGACTACACTTCTGATACATAAAACTATTTGTACACATGAAGAAGCCCAACATGAATAATTTAACCAACTACTACAAACTGGTATAAAGCAGAATCTGCCATCCAAAACAAATGAGACCCTAAGCAGATGCTTCTATTGACTTATACTTGAATTCATTTCATCTTTATTTTATTTCAAATCTACCTTTTTTATTTTTATTATTATTATTTTTTTTTACTGTAATTCTCCGTCCAGAATATGACATGTGTAACTTCTGAGCAGGCTCATCATTTGAATAATCAGCCATTTAGTGACATGCCTAGTCCTGTTTAATGACTGAATCTGTAAAAGTATGACCTCAAGCACTGGTTAACTTTAAAATAGCTGTGCCCACTGCATGACATAGCCAACAGGAAGCCATTAGAGCTCCAGCAATTACCATTTACATCCATCGACGAAGTCCCTATTTTATTTTAATCTGCTTAAGTACATTTTCTGCACGAGGTTAAAATATAAATCCCTTCTCCTGAACAAGACTGGTTTTCTGGCTGACTTGAGAGCACAATTTACAACTGATTTAATTTGTTCTTCACAAACATTCCTAATGACATTACCCTGGTGCATATACTGACTGCCTCCTCTTATTCCATTAACTCCCAAATCGGGTTTAAAGACCATATTGATGCTAGATGTTATTATGGGTGATTATCAAAACAACAGACAATGGGGCAAAGTGTTTACTAACTGGTTTATATATAATTTCTGTAATAACTACAACAGATGGTAATGCTACAAACAATAAATCAAGCTTTTCACTGCTGAAATAAATTGGCAGCCTGCAGTACAGAAATGCTGTATGTAACTATATACAGATGCTTCAGTCATCAACTGTATTGTTCATCTTATTAGAAAATGGGTCTGTTACTGCTATTACAGGAAATCTTTCCATTTGCAATTACAAATGTATATTTTCAATTAAAATTGTTTTTAACTGCCAAACTGGTTTAAGTATACTTTAACCTTTAATTACAAATAGAGTTATCACGTACTGCCAAACTGGTTTGAGGCATTTGTTTGTGTCTGTGGAAGTTCCTCCTCAAATTGGGTTTCCACTCCATAAATATATTTCTGCCCTTCAAGAATCCTCTGGCCAAAAGGCATTTGCAGTAACTTTAGGAAGTTAATTCAATAGTAGCTGCGTAAAAGGATGCTTTATTCGACAGTGCTTAAAACAGTATCAAACCTGCAATTAATTCCATTCACTTTTGTTTGTAGCAATTTATCAAAACATTTGTCTCTGTACACTGCCTTCTTTCCAGGTCCTTTATGGTGAGCCGATTGCCTATTTCCATAGTCATGTCACCATCTCCTGGTGTTTTAGAACTCCTGGGCCATCCGTTGGCAGTCCAAGGGAGGAAAGATCCCCCAGTTACTCTTCCAATGATTTTGTGATGGAAGCTTTTTTCCCCAAGTTGGGAACCACTGATAGCAAATTTTGGGGAGCTGCTGCAGTCTGTTATGAACTGTAGGAATGTTTGTCAATGCAGAAGAAGAAGAAATGAGAACGTCACTACGATTCCAAAAAATTAGTAGGATTTGTTAGTATCTTTCTCCTTTTTATGGCTCATTTGAATGGTCCTTCGCATTAAAGTAATGCCATGAAAAGAAGATGGAAATAGTGAATGCACAATGTTTTACAAGCAAGTTTGCAACTGTGGTTCTTCAAACCAACTGAGGCCTATGCTTTATAGGTGCCTAATTTACAATGATTTTTAGTTTGACTTTAACAACATCCATTGCTCAGAGGGATTTTGAAAATTGCTCCAAGTACCTACTTACATTTCTAGGAATTTAATTCTCTTTACAAACATTGGTACTGTCCCATATTTATTACTCACAAACATTTGGTTTAGATTCTTCTCGCTGATCTCCAGTGCATCCTTGTACAATAATATCCAAACATTCCAGCTTTGCACATGCATTTGAAGCCTTCATACTCTATGAAATCCTTTAAAAGTTGGGCTCTGAGGGTTATGGAAACATGATGCATCTCAAAGAAACCTGAGGTTTCAGGCCCCAAAGAGATGACAAAGGTAAAAACAAACCCAAAAGCTCATAAATAAAATATTTTTGATAAACCATCAAAACTGAATACCATTTTTATCAATGTCTTTTTGAGGTGAAATGTTCAATATTCAAAACCAAGACAGAATTTGTTTCCAAGAATCCTGGCAGAAGCCAAGCATCATGGTGGACAGGAGAGACCTGGAGATATAGTGTTCGTATGTGTGCCACATTGTAAATATCGAAGAAGATACAGGCTTTAGCTGAAGAGTTTTTTTAAAAAGTCAGGCCATAAAAAGAAAAGAAGTAACAAAATCAGTGATACTGCTGATCCTGTATATAATTCTGATAAATTCTTATGGGTCTCAGAAAAGCAAAGTGCAGGAAATCCAATAAATGTTGTTCATATATTTCAAGCATTGTGTAAAAGAAGGGACACACAACAAGATGGAATAACATGTTTGTAAGAATATTCAAAATTAGTTGTAATGAATCTTTAGTGAGTGATCTGTGAACTGAAACATTTTTTTCCCCCACAATAATCACATAATAATTTCAAGGAGTGAACGGATCCATGAAAATCATGATTGCTTTATGAGCAACTTAATAACAAGAAGATAATTGACATTCAAATTAACTTTTCAGGAGCAGTGAGAATAACAGATTAGGTCTTTTACATAATTTTTGTCCTACCTGTGATCTTCCTAATAATAACTGTACTTTGGTATAACTGTTGGCTTCAGTAGATGCTTCCATAAAAGAGGTAAAATTGCCCCTTCACTGACCGATCTATTTATAAGTATGAAGGAAGAGTTTTATTCCTAATTCTGATAGGGTGGGACAGAAGTGACACAAAGTGCCCCAAATTCAGTCTGGTTGCTGACAGATGTTAAATCCAGATTCCGTCTTCCTCAGCTCATTTGCAATGAAAATGCCTTTGACTAAATGTCTTTGATAACTTCACCTTTTAAGGTTACTTTAGCAGGAGCCCTGTGGGTGGTGTCACTGTCATTGACTGCAGGTGACGTCTGTTCTGTGCAACTGCAGTGGAGGGAAAACATTGGACGGGGTGACTTTTCTTCTACATCTGGAGTAGTGAGGTGCTCAGGTCCAGATCTGAAGCTCACACAAGTATTGGGGGTCACCAAGATCTGGCTTGGAGCCTAGCAGAGAAATTTATAGGGCATCCCCTGCATTTCCTCCACTTGTGTAGGGTACAGAGGGGCAGCAGGGGCCACCATGTTGTCTGCTCTTGTACTAATCCATGGCTGAGACCATCACCAATCTGTATGTGCCCTTGTGTTGCCCCTACTGCAAGCTCAAGACACATCCCTGTTTGCCCTGGTTTAATTTCTCTCCTCTTTACCAAGTTGCCTGCTGAGAGTGACCTTGCTGCTGGAGGTTGCTGCTGCATGAGAGCATTTTTGTGTGACAGCAGCCTGCAAGATAACTCCCGCTAGGGAACATCAACATACAGTACAAAATGCTTCCTCTTCTGTCAGTTAGATGTATATATGCACTACTGCGTACAAATGCAACCAACATTGTAAATTATATCTGTAGTAGAAAATAAAAATTAAAAAATACATTCCCAGCATTATAAAGAAGTTTAATTAGAATCCTGCAAAGGTGCAATCTGATTATTTGCTAATTGCCCTTCCATATTTTTTCAGAGCCTAACAAAGCATCAGGGATACTAAAGAGCAA
The DNA here is from genome assembly GCF_040182565.1 of Anser cygnoides. NCBI lineage: Eukaryota > Metazoa > Chordata > Aves > Anseriformes > Anatidae > Anser > Anser cygnoides. The sequence goes on along the minus strand of NC_089879.1, from coordinate 4,594,620 downwards.
ACAGTGCTTTAAGGCCACAGTACAATGTGACAACAGTGATAGATATGCTAATTTCTTCATTCACTCCACTTCACTTCTTTTATTCTTTCCAATTAAAGCAAATGCTACTGAAACTGTAATTAAGCTAGTGCCGTAGCCCTGATTGCCTGCTGTTTTAATGAAACCCTATTGATTTTTCTTTTATTTCTAATGGCCACACATTGCGTTCAATGGTCAAACACATGGATGTTACAATGTGCGGCCAAACTTAATTTTTGTTCTCTAAAGGGGTGGCCTTATCAGGAAGAATATCAAAAGAGCTATTTGTGTGGGGTGCCTATAGTTTTTCCTCTGTCTGCCTGAAGAGATGCACTTTGAGCAAACATATTACCATCAAAAAGAAATGAGCTACATTTTTTAGAGAATAAAATTTACCATTATTCTGCTGCAGTTCCCATAAATTGCACACAGATTTGTCATATTCATGATTCTCAGTATACTTTTAAGTTTTATTAAAACAAAACAAAACAAAACAAAACAAACCACAGAAAACAAACAACAACAACAAAACAGCCTACCTAGAAGAGGAATTGGAGAACATTATATTATCTCCACAAGATAATATAAATCAAATTAGACTGGCAATTTAAGATGTAACTGTCCATGAACACTTTCCAATCTGATGATAATTTTATGGAAGAATTAATTTTCACCAGGAAATTTCATGGTACTATTTTCTGGTTTGCCTGGAAATAGTGAAAGAGATAAGGAAAAGAAAAATTATTTCCAAATCCCATAAAACAGGTAGTATACCTATACATTTATTAGTTACCAATTAGATTATTCAGCTAGGGAATTAGGTATTTAGCAGGGTATAGCTTTATGGTGACTTCATATTCATACTTAGGAGTCAGTATGTACAAATCAGCGTGCTGGAAGAAGACACTCTCACCATGAATGAACCCACCCAGCCTGTTGGAACACACAGCTGCAGAAATTCTCTGTGTGTACTAGATACATCTACAGGAAGATCAAAAATTTTAATTCACAAAACATGAATATATTTCTGTTTTGCTTGAGGAAAATAAATGATAGTAAGAAACCGTGTTTTCCTACCATTTCTTATCTAAAAATATTTCTCTTATGACTGCTGTGGAAGATAATCTATAATCACATTCAGGATACACAAAGTCAGCAGTCAGTTTAGCAAATGCACAAAATACATATGAGCTACAGCCCTGATTGATCCTGTGCATACTGAAAGACATTTTTTTCCCCACATTTGTTCTACTTTAATCCAACATCCGTATTTTTCTTGGACCATGGTCCCAGTTTGCCACTTGTACAGGGAAAGCTGCACCCTCTCTGCAATTCTTTAATCAGCATTTCTAAATCACAAAATACATGTGACAATAATGGCACTCTGTGGAGGAAGCATCTAATCATGATAAGTGACAAGTTGGGATATAGCTTATTTCACAAATAGAATGGGACTGTATGTGTCCTGGGTGTGTGAAACTGGTCTTTGAGCATGGATCTATTTTGGTCCAGTTCTCAGTAAATTTTTGACACATTATAGAGAAACATTTTTCCAGTGTCCTAGGTGCTCATCTTGCAGTCCCATCTGCATGAGCACACCCTTATGCTTGCCAAGAATCACAGTGAAAGCCTCCATGGTGTTTCCTTTATGTACCACCATGTAGGATCACAGTCAAGGACAAAAATTACTTTGGCCCTAAAACTACGAAATCTGACCTTGAGAACCTATGGCTTGGCTCAAGTGAGGCTTTAATATTTTCTCTACTCTTCACATGCATGACCAATGGATCCTGATCCATTGGAATGGATGTCCATGGAATGGCTGTCTTTATTTTGAACAGGGACAGAGGTCCATGCCAGAATCCACTAATAAAATCTTCCTGATAGGTTCAATGGGAAATTAACTATAAATACTGTAGTAATATACATAAAAACATGGTAAAATCTGCATTAGAGTGATTTGTTAAAACAAACAAACAAACAAACAAAAAACAAACAAACAAGAAAAACCTACAACATCCAAAAACCAGAAAGAACTTGAACAGCTGAATGTAACCTATATAGGATTTAGGATCAAGAAACAGATTTGGGCACAGCTCCTGTACCCTTTTTCCTTGCTTACTCCCTGCCCAGCCAATGTTCATCGTCCTTAGTTTACAATATCAGAATCATTTTCAATGTTCACAACAACATGGGGCTCCCATGAGGCTGACCCAACCACACAGTCACCATAACCCCACAAGTAAAGTCTCCATGACAAGCACCAAAATCAGCAGGATGGGCTGGAGCAGTACCAGAAGAGTCTTTGACCCTACAAGTGGAGGTCAACCAACCCAAACTCAGCATGTGTGCAGGCACTGCCAATGTCTCCAGTGGGGTCACACATCTTGCACCCAGGGCAGTCACAGAGTTGAGAGAAATTATGCTCACTGGTCTGCCTTGGCTTGCCAGGTGTTTAGCTTTGCACATTGTATGAGAAATCTGCTCTCAGCACTAAGCTCACTTTCAGTAATTACAAAAAATATGCAGACTAAGAAGGCACTATAATTTTTGTTAATAGAGTTGCATTCCAAATTCTAGCTGCATCGTGCAGAAAGCTCAAATCTTTGCCACAGCCACAATACTAGCACAATTTAAGGTGAGTAAACAGCACATGTGCAACAGGAAGACGCATTACCATTTTCCCAACATTAACCAAGAAGTCCAGCCTGCCTTATTTCCCAGCCTTCGTAGCTACAGTTCTGAATCACCTTCTGTATGTGACCGCTGAATGCTAAATACGCTTTTATTTTACCTGTAGGCACTAAATTTTTCAAAAGCCTCACATTGCTATTAGACTGCCAGCAAACCTGGAACATCAGCTCTTTTTAATTAGGTTTTCTAAGTATGATGTTCATTCAACAAGGGATAAATTCCCTTTAGTGGAAGTTGTGGGTTACACTTGGACTTGTTAGCTCAGGAGAAGTGAAAATAATAAATAAAATCTGTCAGGGAAAAGGTAACAGTAGGAATAGTAGAAAATAAGATATCATCATGTGACTACTCAGTCCTGTCAACTGTTACGCTAATCAGGACAGAATTAAAAACACATTTTCTCCCAAGATGTTTCACAGCCAAACCGGTTAAATACAGATTTTAACAAAATTGAAAGCATATTATACGGAGATTTGTGGTTTCCAGCTCTGTGAGTGAGTGCTGAAAGTGTGATAAAATAACAAAATTGCAGCCTAATAATCTATAGAATAATATTGTCAACTAATGGATTATAATAAAATAAAAGCTATTATTAAGGTAAAACATTATAACAAAAAAAAATCCAACTTTTATTTGTAGCACCTCCCCCTTAATGGTTTCAAGCATTTTGAAAGGTAATTTAAACAAGTACATTGTGTCCTTATTGAAACTGTTTCATCTCGCTAGCTGCTGAAAATGGCTTTAACCATCTCTCTGAACAAAAGCTTGCTAATAAGACAACAAAAAGCCTACAAAAGCACTGGCTCAGCATCACTGCAGAAAGGCAACTAAAGGCAGCCTGCAAATGGTCTGTTTCTTTTTTCTTGCATGTAATTAGATGAATTAAAAGGACAAAGTAGTTAATGTTACTGTTGTCCAAGGCCCCCGGTTCTTTTCATACCGTCCGCTCTAGACAAGAGCCCGTGGCTCTCGCTTCAGCAATGCGGTGAAGAATGTTGGCAATAAGTAAAATTAACAAGCTTAATCTGTGAAGAATCTGGTCTGAGTCATAGATGAAATGTATCTCTAGCAACGAAAGGCTAGTAATTCCTGGTCTCCTTTTATATGCCTAATAAAACTTACAATAAATTAACTGCATTTTAGTTTTCAGTGCCGGTTCTATTAATCAGGGCCGAGACGTGTAGTCAAGTTACAATAGAAAGAACTCAACTGGGTGCATTTCAGTTATGCAATTAGGGCCCATTGGCCTGGCTCTAATTAGGCCAGGGATGTTGATATTTCAAGTACTGTTTTATCATTAGGCTTCATTTCCTTGGAACATCCTCAATGACCAAGTAGTGAGAAGGGTGGAGGATATTATAAGCACAGGTCATCAGAAAGTCATTAATGGGAGGTAGGAAGAGAGGGGCTGACATTAATACCTTGCCCTGCAAAATGTTGAGCATCTCTGGGAGACTCGAAGCCCCTTCATCTCCCAGAAAAATTGGTGGCACATGAGATCGGTTAAGGACCTCCTCTGGAGATGACATTGCTCTCTGATTGTTACTGCTAGACTGGCATGCTAGACCTTGGGTCCCACAGAGAGGGGTGAGCAACCCTAGAGGATTGCTTTCCTTCCCCTTGCATGCTGCTGGGTTAAAACCGAAGAGAAATACCCATTTCTGGCCAGTAATGGAGACAAGGCATTGGATCTTGAGAAAGTTTTGTGAAGGTAATTCTGGTAACACCACTTGGTCATCCTCACGTTGCTTCCTTCAGGCAGAAGACACTCTCAGTTTTTGGCTCCACCACGGAGCCTGAGGATGACAAGGTGCAGGTGGCTCACCATCCCGCAGTGCTGAGAACATGAAGTTTCTTCCATTTAGCACAGATTTGGTCATGGTCAAATCCAAACACTGAAGGTCAGATAAAACCAGGAAAAGAGAAAAAGAAGAGCCATTAGTCCTCAGTTGTGCATTTCTTGCCAAATGTTAGCTTAAATCTGTAACTCCAAACAATACTTTGCCTGTTTGTAAAATATGACTTTGTTTCATTATGAAAAAAGAAATTACATAATTAAATTCATTATATCCAATTACTATATGATTCATCTGGCAGCTTAATGAAGCTTCACATTATACTAACAAGATAAAGCAAAAGAATAACATTTTATGAGACTGCAGGCATTCTGTGTACAGCAGACTAGCTAGTTTATGAGCTATATACAGTGCATTTCCTAATAGTACATATTGTATTAGCTCTAGTAGGGAAGATATTGCCTGGTCCTGTGATATCTCACCCAACTCATTCTGAAATTTTGCTAAAACTCAAAGTTCAACTTTATTTTCTTTGTGTCCAGTCCTAGGCCTTTCTTCTGGGTTTTGCCAAATTTTATCCAAGAGGACCATATGATGCAGAGAGCAAGCTTAATAGGATCATAACAACAACAAAAAGTAGGCAACTCTACAGCTGTCAGAAGGCAACACATTTTGGATGTAAAAGAGCTGGGTTGGTTTTGAACCAGTGACCCAGAGGTGAATTACCTCAGTGTCTCCGTTGATAGGTATATAAATATTTTAAATACGATTTTGCAGAAGTGTAAAACTGCCTTTTCTTTCAAAGTACATTATCAGCCTACAGAAGTCTATCAACTCTGTCCTCCCAATAATTTATGATCTAATAAAAGGCTTCTGTCTTCGGAAAGACTGACAAAAAAACATAGTTTTATCTTTTGGGAATGAGATCTGTCAATATAGAGAAGTCTTATCTTTTAAATGTGTGTGTTAAACTATATGCAATGTTCACAGTTTTGAAATTAGCTGTTAACACAGGAAAGGGACAAATTAAAGACATTCAGTCTCCTTTTCCTCCCATGTATGAGTGCCCTTCAGCTTTTCTCATTACCATTTAGTATTTCTGGACAACTATTGATATTCAATGGGAATGTAAATGGGCTTGAAAATCATAAATTGTGAAAAATAGGCTTTGGAGACATCAGAAAACTTTCAGAAAAAATGACATTTGCCTACATAGGAGAACAACAGGAGTTCTTTCACTTTGTTACTGAAGGATATGGCTGATGTCTCTTAAACTAGAAGCTTTGGCTAGTTACTAAGTGAAGTTTGTGGCTTCGGTCATCTCAACTGAGCAAACTTTGAAGACTCAGAAGAAACTGGAGCAATCGGTTCTAGCATAATGAAGAGATTCAGCTTTATTGCTACTGACAATTTACTCTAGTGAGTGTTTTGTATTTGTGTTTGCTAGCTACATTTGGAAATGGACACACTGAAAGCCATCAGTGAGGGATTTTAAAAATCTCTAAATCAAAATTTATCATGACAGAAAAACTGGAATAACTCCTGAGGCTATGCCTTCATCATTTCCTAATTTCTTTAATTAATATAAGCAAAACATATCTGCCTCTGGGCAAGTTTCAGTTTCAGTCAATTGTCTTCTTACCTTCTGTAAGTAGGAATTGCCTGGAAGCATAGGCACGTGGTGGAAATGACTGCAAATGAAAAAGAACTGAAATAAAGCACAATGATGGACAGCTGACAGCATATTATGTGCTCTGAACAGGAAATTTAGGTATTATCTGCACAGACAGTAAAAAGAACCAAAAACCCCTCCACCACAATGGTAAACCCATTCTCATTACCCTTCTACTTGCAAGCCAGGTCTGACTTGAAAGCAAAGGGCTCTTCTGCCAATTTTGGAGACAAGCTCATAGAGAGACCTATTGGTTTGGCAAGCACCAAAAGGTAGGTGATCACCCAAGATGTAGCCTTGCTATCATGCTTTACCTCTGTCCTTAACCAGGTCCAAACATTTACTCCATTTTGAATTATTTCAGGTCTTCCCCATGCTGGGTGATGATGTTGAGCTCACCTCCATGGTCCCCATGACTTGCTGCTCGGTATGCAGTTGACAGCTGGTGGGGACAGTGCAAGACAGAACATGGCCACTGCCAGATGAAGGCTGGTTTGCTGAGGCCACACATGGAGATACTGGAGCAATCAAGCAGAGGGCTTGAACACATGGTTGCTGCAGTATCATCATAATTCTTTTCTCAGGCACATCAGAGCAGTTTGGCAGGTGATGGGTTGTTACAACATTCCTGCAAATCTGCTCTGTTATCCCCTCAAAGCCCCTGGAAGTGGGGAAGCTTCTGCGCCATTTGTCTTTTTTTTTTTTTCTTTTTTTTTTTTTTCTTTTTTCTGGACTGAGAGCACCTTGGTTGGTTAAAATACGCCTGTGCAACTCATATCAGTGCTAGATCTGGCAGCCCACATGGCTGATGGACAGAGCATGGTCTGGCATATCTATAGCCATTATAAACATATTATGCATCTCCATTCAAAGTAAGATAACAATATAAATTGTGCAGCTCTTTAACCAGTTGCCATGAGTGACAACCAGGAATAGCTGCTGGGATATCTTGAGAGACTTGTCTCTGCCTGTTTACAAGGAGCAATCCAAGGTGCTTCTTATTTCTGGGCAAAAAAAGTGAATCAAGGGAGCTATCAGATAACCAAGGTTCTTCCTCGCCTCCCTTAGCAGCTGCTGCTTACAACCGCGTCGTCATGTAATTGTAAAATGAGTATGGTAAACATGATGCATAATTAAGTAACAAAGTGCGGAGAACCTTTAGAAAATGTACTAAGGCATAAATAGAGAGCGGGATGAGATTTCTGCCAGCAGTGAATATCTTTATTAAAAGGTTGTAGTTTCTGGAAATTATTGTTTAACCAAATTATCAATGTGAATGAAATCAGGCTTTGGGGGACTTCTAATTTGTGCAATATGTCAGGTGTTATCTAACTGTTGTTTATACTGTGGAAAAAGCAGCACCATCACATTATTTATCACTAGTAAAAACACTGATATTTTTGTGACTAATCTCTGGTTGTCATGATGAAAAATATAAGTAATTTAATGCAAAGCTATTCAGAAATATGTCTCCTGTATCCACACATATTTTCTGTTTTTGTTTGTTTGTTTGAAAGAATTTATTGCAGATAAAGTATCTGAAACCAAAAGTAAACATTACAGGGGTTTTAATGGGTACATCATTAGCTATGAATATGCATTAAGTTAAGCGTTTGACAACACTAGTAATGACAGTATCACATAGAAATAGCTTGACAACATCATCGGTGGTAAAGAAAACATTAAAAGTACATAAGGTGCTTTAAATCCTCCTGCAGATGCTGCCAGCTCCTCCCAGTGTGATTTCCACGAATACACTCATTTCTGCTGGAGAACCTTAAGTATGTCTTTCCGGATTTGCAAAATTCCCTCAGTCTCAACGGCACTGTGCAGATAAACACCAAATCTGTGAAGGACACCTCCAAATTTCTGGACACAGGGATGCTTCTGAGTTTACAGTGCTGGCACAGGACAGAACTGACGGATCACCGACCTGCTTTCTGTTTTCATCCTCCTTGGATGTTGCTCATGGGATGGTGGCTGATAGAAGGACACGCTGCAGCAAGTTGCTCTCCTTTCCTGATCTGAGACTTCATTATTTTGGTTTCCCTTCATAAAATCTCTGCAGCCAAAGTATCCCTGCTGAAAAAAGGCAGAGAGATTTATTCCTGGTTTCTCTAGCTGCTTCATTACCTGGAAGTACTGTGGAAAGGCTTACAGTCTCAGGAAGAGAGATTAAGCTGGGAGAGAAAGGAAAAGTGAGAAAAGGGATGTACACAAAATATGAAAAATATGTATTGCACAGCACAGCAACTGTGTGCCCGTATTTTTAACTGATTAATCTCTTAAAAATAGGACTTGTTCTTGACAAGAATAGTAACTGTTGGACACTGATATAACTCTAAAGACCAGTAATTACACTCACAGAAATTATTTGAAGAGGTTTCTAATCAAAGATGATACAAACAAAGAGAGTGATGGTCATTTTTTTAGAAGTGAGCAGGATCAGTACGTTCCATGCCTGTCTGTCTATTACTTTGTATCACCCTGGATCATCTTGACATTCATCCTAATTCTCAGGAAAAAGGAGATCTCCACAAAAAAATCATAAAAGGGCCATCATGTGGAAACATCTTAGCAGAGAACAGAAACCCACTCTCTTCATCATAGGATGCTCAGTCAATTCAGATTCACAAAAGATTACTCATATCAACTTCAGCCTATGTCTTTCTTCCATGAAAATACTTTACATTTCTATGATCTGTGATGCACAGCAATCTTTTTGTTGAGAATAATGAAAGAGTTCTGTCACAGGAGTGAGTTTGTCTATGAATCTCAATCAGCCTCAATCTCAAATCTCTTCAAAGTTTGCCAAGTCCTGTGGTTTACCAGTCCGTACTTTGGGCTTCTCATAGCAATTTTGAAACGGTTGCCAAGATGATATATAATCAGGGTATTTGTCTTTTAAAGGCACAGTTAATAGGTGCTCTGCAAGGATCCTTTGCACATATTTTGCCTCTGTCGACAGTTCAGCTTGTTCTCTAAACCTGGCCTGCTTGAATATCAAATGTGGCATTAAACAGCAGACGTTAGCAGTGCCTCTCAAAGTGCAGTGCCTGACACAATAAAACGAGTAAAATATAGGGACTCAGATCTCCAGCAATTACAGGTGGTCAAAAGAGCAATGTCAGAGACTTTTATTAGACACCCTTCTGTCTTAAGGAACCAAAGTGTTCCTAGGCAGTTCTTCTCCACCTTTGTTAGGAGGTCAGGTCTTTGAAACAGCTGACTTCTCTTCTGTCGTGCGTGCGGTGATGTAAAACAGGCTTCTCTGTACAAACAGCAAGTGCCTTAAAGAAAAGCAACAAAAAGTGTTTCATTTCTTCATACATGCCTACCCTCCAGTATGATACATGTGTTGTAAAGAGGCTAAAACACAGTTTTGGGGGAAGAAAATTACAGGAACATTGGAAGATGTCCCAGGGGGCACCAAAGCGGATTTATTCCTCCTATAGTGACTGCTGCCACAGCACCATTTTAACAGCTATGTGCTAGTTTCCCAGCTGATCTCTACATATTCTGCAATTATATGAAGTAATTGAATGAAAATTAGACAGGCTTTCTTTTTTTTTTTAAGGAAGTTAGGGGAAAACCAGGGAAAGGATGGGTGGCTGACATGGCAAAGCGGGGCCGGCTGGGGGAGTCTGCCTGGGGAGTGAAGGGGGCAGCAACAAGGGGTTTCCCTTCCCCACTTGGCAGGTTTCTGAGCAGGAGCCCACCAAAAGAGTGGCTTATGGTAAATCTGATGGTATATTCTGGGACTCAACATGTAAAAAAAAACTATTTATTGAGAAAGGCTTCCCTTTTTAGGGTGGAAAAAAAGTTACTTCAAAGAGTAAAGTGGCATGGCTTAAAAATACATTAGCAAATACCTGCTAAAAGACATGGACCCACTTTGGAAAGCAGCCCCAAGGCCTGTGCATGAGTGTTTTCTCAGTGGTGGTAGATGATGCTAACAAAAGCCCTGATGCTGCATTCAGTTAGGTGCATGCCCAGCTGGGATGACTACTGTTCTCCCAAAGACACCCATGGAAATCAAGCAAGGTCATCAGAAATCCCTGCTGGGAAAGCAATCTTTGAATTCAACAGCAGCTCTTGTTCTCTTATGTGTGAACCCTGAGGCTCTGGCCTGGTTATAAGCCAAAAAATATAGATACTCTGCAATGCATTTGGTCAACGGACAATGTGGGGCCTGGAAATGGCAATGGGAAGTGGCAGCATGATGGAGAGCAAGTGCCTGTTGAGCAGAGCTCAGATCTTGGAAAAATCAGACTTGTGTCCCATATGATATTATCTATGAAAAAGTACCTTTGAAATCTGAAATAGGAGCAAAACTTGATTTCACAGTTATAAAAATTATGTACATATATTGGGACCAAATCTGCCACATTTGCTAATCTCAAGAGCAAGAGACCTGTAAAAGGAGATACAGGGTTTCAGCAGGTCATACAGAGCATGAGCTCTTGCTAGGGGAACCAAGTCCTTCTCATTTTAGAGAAGATTATTATTCGGATGCTAAAAGTTAACAGTTCAAAAGGTGAAGATTTTTTCCACAGTTCTCATGCACTTTCACTTGCTATCTTCCATCATTTTGAAATTGAAATAATTGTGCTTTGAGCAAGCTTTCACCTCAGCACTAGGGAACGATCTTGAAGATTTTGTGTCCTGAAATAAAGGGATGAATAGTTCAGGTGGTAATAAATTTTACTGCCAGATAATACCATATATGTAGAGAACACATATTTGCCAGTACAAAATTTTTAAAGTGAGGACCAATTAATTTTTGTAGAAAGAATATTTTCAGTATAAAAGAATCTTCCATCTACTTTACAGTCCATTGCGTTTTACTAGATGTAATTTATTCTTGGAAAGTAAAATTAAATTTCCCTTTTATATGAAATAAAACAAATGTATATTTAAAACATAACACATTAACATCTTCTTTTAGTGAATGTAATTACTCCATGCAAAATAAAAAAAAAAGCCAGCATCCTTCACTCTACAAGACTTTGTGGATATTTATTTAATTGCAAATAAAATTCTGTAGAGAGCAGGAGTGAATAAAAATAGAAATTTCTAGAATGTGAATGACATCTCAAATTTCCCTTACAAAAAAGGTTGAAGTAAGGCTATTTGTGAGTAGCATTCCCTACCATATTCTAACAATCATTTTTATACCAGCTAAACACGTGAAATTATGTGTTCAAGCAGTTCAAATGCAGAACTTTTGGTACTTCTGGCACTTTGTTGGAGCTGAGACCCCGCTGGGGCATCTCTCTCTGGGCATACATCAAGACGGTCCCCAAGAGATAAGTCCTCATGTGACATATGGCTGCCATTACACACCCCTGTCGACCTAATGTCTTAAATATGATGGACTCTTATCTGGAAGATAATTATCACGATCATCGGAAATATGCTTTAACTTTAGAAGATATAAATCACTTTAATTTGACGGCTGCAAAAGAAAGAAGTGTAATGAAGGTCAGTAGTAAAAATCGTAAAAGCTTGATCTGAATTTCATACCCAATAATTTTAAAAAATCAATGATCAAATATGGGAGAAAAACATGTAAGCAAACACATTTTTCTTGTACCATGGATGTTAAAGACTCAGATCCTAACTGAACAAGCTAAGGCCTGGCTAAATTCAGATAGAGCCAAGTTTCCAATTGTCATTGTTTACTGTGGATTTGAGAACAAGCTTTTAGGTTTAATAATGATGGGATTTAAAGGGAAAAACTCATGTGGAACAATGGAAGTCCATATTTGAGTCCTGCCTACTGACACCACCAGGAATTTTGTACTTGCTGCCAGTGAAGTTGAATACTTATTTTAAAGCTCTCTGATCCTTCTCTCTATGATCATAGCTATCAGCTGATGGCTTTTCCATTTTTATGTGTTCTTTACTTTTATGCACAGACATGGATTCCTGACAATGAGACTAGCAGTAGCAGGAGCAGAAATGTAGATGATAAATAAACTGGTTTTCAATAAGATATTTTTACATTACTTAAATTTGTCTTTAATGGACAAATAAGTTAGGGGCACTAGGGAGTCACTTGGAGATGGGATCTCAGGATAACAGTTACATGGTGAAGGATTTCTAGGAGTAGTTTAGTTCTAGACACATAATGCCACTTCATTACCTCAGCTTTGCTTAAATTTGGTGTGTGGTAAGAAGATGCTATTGTTGTGCAAGAAGGCAAAAAAACACCCAAGAGACAGAGGGTCACAGAAAGATGCTGTGTCATAAACATTCCCATAAACAATGAAGGTCTTCTGTTAAGATTTATGGCCTTATACATATAAACCTGAAGATCAAGCAGAGGATCAAGAACAATCAAAAGAAAATAAAATCAGCCACCTTGCAAACCATGGGGACACCTCAAGCATCATAAGCCCACAGAGCAGACCAGTGCTCCTCAGCCTTGGGAAGGAAGAGAGATGGGAAAAGACACCTCACTCCTTATCAATGCAGATATAGCTCTCACCCCGCACAACAACACTCTCCCAAAAGTGACAAATATAATCATTCTGAGGAGGCAAAGGCCCCTTTTATCAGCCCTGCAGAGTGCCAGGCAAAATTTACCTGGGGTCCCTCTTTTGCCACGTAATTGCTGTTTGCCAACTCCTGGCTCGCGCTATCTGCAAACTGCGGATTTCCTCTCTCTTTTGTTAGCCGCCGGTTCAAATGGCAAGGTTGATCAGAGCAGTAAACAGATGAGGTATTATTTACTTGTTCCCGTGCCAGCAGCACATAATTCAGGCTGGACAGACTAGAGCAATTATGCTGCATTTTTCATTCACACGAATGAATCAATTGCTTGCTTCACTCGCATGTGAACATCAAGTAACAAAACAAAAACAAAACTGAAAAAATAAAATTCAAATCCTTGCTTTCTGGGCAATAAACAGAGACACAGTCTGTTTTTTAAGACCAACATTTATGTAAAATTATCTTTTTATATAATTAACAAACCCTGGAAATAACTGTGTATCTATTGAAATGAACAGATGAATCATTATCATTTAGCACTTACAGGATAATAACAGGATCTAAAAACTATCAGAAAAGGGAATACTTGAAAATCTATCAGAAAGCAGCACCTCCTAAATAATATGAAGGTAAAAAATGGAAAGATGAAGATAGAAAAGTTTTAAACATGCGGAACACTGGAGTCCCTACAGTCTGGTTCATGCAAGAAATGAATTAATGGTGTCAGACGCAGCAGACACATTGGGTAACAAATTGCTCTTTCCTACAAAAGGGAGGGCAAATTACAAAGATAAGAAAGCCAAAAGTGGAAAAAAGGGATATGTTTATTTCTAGCTGTAGCCCCCCTGAAATCTGTATGCATGAGTGACAGAACTGCATACCACCTTCAGGTCAAAGCCACCTGCAACTGCTCCCAAGAGCCAAAGGCAGCATGTGCTAGAAGGTGCTCTGAACCCAAGCCCATATAACTTACCCCACTTCATCCAAGAAAGCTGTGAAGAATGTCCATTTCTCCTGCATCCCATGTTCTTGTTGTCACTACAAGATTCCCCCCACCTTTACTGGGAGGAAAGAAATGTGCCAAAAAAATGTTATAGCTAATTTCAGAAATAACCCTAATTTAGGCGTAAAGCCTCTGAAACAATAATGGGGCTCCATTATGAATATGATTGTGTGAAGTTAACGCTCTCTTTTTATTCATTTGTCTAACAATTTATTTGTAAAAAGTAAGCAAACTGAAATGAGCAGGCAATCAGCAGCCCTGACACACTATTTTACCCAAGGGTATTCTCCAGGAATGGAGGCAGACTATTTCAGCCATACAATGTAATATTTATACCTCCATCATGAGAAGAACTCATGATCTTACGTCTAGTTATAATGAAAAGGTATATATTAAAAAAATAACCTTCTCTTTATAATGAAAGACGTCACTATACCCCAAACTCCAATACCAGTGGGCAGAGATGGAGAAATTGTCACCAACTGCTCTCTGCACGCAAGCCAGCACCTGTACAGAGAAGTGCTTGCAAGACTTTGTTTATGTGTGGAGAGCTGTGATTGTGACTTTTACGTTTGCCCGTACCGAGACGTATTCACCTAACCTTTTTTACACGGGTCTTTGCTTTTTGTATAAAGATAATGAGCCAGCAAACAGAAGCGGGCATTGCTGAGGGGCAGCTCTTCCCCCTTCTCAAATAGAAAATATCCAGCCAGGCAGCAGAAAACCACCTTGTGGCTTTGGTGCCCTTGCACAAGTGGCCAATCCTCAGGAATAACCAGACAGTCTGTGGGCAGTCCAAAAGATAGGGAAAAATCAGATAAGGTATTTTGTCATGGGAAGGGCTTTATGCGGGCTGTGTCTCCTCCTGCCACAGTGGCAGGATGGAGCCAGATCCTTACCGAGCTGCCACAAACAGCAGCAACTTTTTTAATTAGCATGGTTAAGAAGAAATCATATATGGCTTTTCATGTATTTAAATGGATATTACGCAGGTGGTGCCTCGGTAAAAACACTCTGCGGAAGATATCCTGAAATTGGTACTGGTAATATCAGTTATTCCTTTTGCTGGGAAATGGGGATAGAAACTCTGCCCGCTGCCGAGGTGCTGCCTCGTCCTGAAACCTGGGGGAGTCCCTGTTCCCCACGTGCAGTTGAGGCTCCAACACATCTATTTTAGGATAATTCTGAGGTGAAAGTAAAAGACAAGCAATAAGATGAAAGACAGCCTGCTCTGGTGTTTCTCCTTGCTGGAGTCACAAGCACTAAAAAGAGAATATTGTTCCCGTAACAAAGGTGGATATTGTGAACCCAGGCAGATGATGATGAACATTGGCAACAGACTTCCTGTATCAGCAAGCAGGAAGGCTAAATTATACCAGGGAAAAATTAGGATTAAAATAACTATATGATTAATCTCCTATTTTACCTGGAATAAATAAACCTTTACCTCTGTAACTGTTGTTACAATAGCTGGTATCTGCTAAAGAGCTAACATATTTAGTTTTATTGTTTTGTCAAAATATTAAGAATATCAATATATCTCCATAATTCAGTGTTATACAAAGAAGCATTTTTGTGCCATATATAGCAAAGATTGTATTATACTTTTGAGATCATAGGTAATGATGACAAAGTGATCTGTGTTCAATTTCAGCATTAATGTCTGGTTTGAACAAAGCCTGAAATATGGTCTGAGAGCTAAGAGGCTTTAATATTAAGATCTTTAACTGTAATTTATGTGACAGAAGATAGGGTTTAGCATAATAAAATGTAATGGGCTCCTAGAATGAAGAGGACTAAGAGACAATTGAAAACAAGGTAAAAATGGTAAATTATAAATAACAGTAAATTTACCTTTATGTTGTTACTTCATTTATTTTTGATTTGTTAGACAGGCACAGTAATTTCTCATTTTGCTACATTTGGAAGCAGGCATTTCTCAAACAGGGCACCTCAGGAATAAAGGGTCGGAGGCACAGCAATGCAGTTGGGCCACTCTTATGAAAACTGCATTAGGGCTACGAATAGAAACCCTCATTTTCTCCAGAGTTTGTAATTTAGCTGTAAAAATTCAGCCTGAGTTGAATTTCAGGCCAAAAAGAAGGTGTAGAACAAATGTATTAGCTTATTTTACCTCTAAAAATATATATATTTGTAAGTTGCTTCAGTGTAAAAAATGTAGAACATCTATAACATTTTCAGTATTTGAATATTTGTTGGAAATCAGTGCATTGAAAGGAAAATAATGAATTGGTCTTTTTGAAAGACATATTTTGCAAAGTGTTTGTAAATGGTGACAACTGACAGAAACCTATCCTCATTACAACTGAGATTCTGCACAGGGAGCACTGCACACCAGGATGTAAAGTGGGCCAATAAGAAATTATCCTAAATTCTATTGAAATAGGTTAAATCTTCTCTACTTCATTAAGGGTCTCCAGACCAGGCCCTGTGAGCTCTGCAATGGAAAATCTGGAAGAAATAAAACATAGCAGAGAAAAAAAAAAAAAAAAGGATCTATTTTTCTTCTCTGGTTTTCCAGCTCTGGGACTACTACCTCAACATCCCTTACTTTTTGTGGGCGTAGAGCTAACAGCGCAGCTTGTTGAAGTCTGCTCTGTATGTGACCAGCTTCAGCATCTGTCTGTTTCTTTTTTTTCCAGTAGTTCATTAATGGCTGATTTTTGATGGCTCTGAAAATTCAAATATTATCTTTCATCAAGATTTCTATGCATTTTTTATTATTCCTGAGTATTCAGCTCTTGTTTTAGGTCCACAGGTTTGAAGATGATCTCCCAAAGCAAAGTATGCAGTGCCTTGCTGCATCTCTTTGCAAGCCCCCCCCCCCCCCCCCCCCGCCTCCAATGTGAATTTAATTACTTTTATCTCACTGATATCTATGAAAACTTCTCACATTTTTAATGGTCAAAGACAGATGCTCCTATTATTGGCAAAGATTTGGGATTTCCCTTTTCCCTTTTTCTTCAAATTTTGCCTTGTTTGGTCCTGACTTGGTCCAAAACTAGCCGTGGAGAAAAATGAGACTTCGTGTGCAGTATGTGGAAAGAAACACAGTGTTTATTAAAAGTATGTTTTTCCCCCAAAGTTACATTCTGTTATAAAATACAAATCCTAAAAAGAACAGAGATTTCTTTCTCTATAATGACAGCATGTAGTAACAAGAACAAGCAGAATAACATGGCAGAAAATGGGAAGGTAAAGCCTATCCTTTTGTTAAAGAATTAAAAAAGACAACAACACAATAGCATTCATAGTCCTGGGTAAGGATCCTACCCCTCCAGGTCCTGGACAAGGACAGAAAAGAAGTGATAGGTGCTGTACCATGTCCCTCTCCAGGGAATGGCTGTGGTCATTCTCATGTACATGAAGAAGGTCAAAGCCCGGTGATTCTTGAGGTTTGTTCCACCCCCACTTTTTGTGTCACCAATTGTTACATATCTGCCTGGTATAGGCCAATGACCTAATAATATCCTTCTGTATTTAACTACCCTGATCTATAGGTATTGAAACGATTGAAAAGTCTACTATTGTCTCCTATGAAAACTGCACTGGAGTCTCTCTGAAGCAGGAATCAGGTCTGAGATTATAAAAGGTTAAAAGAAAGACTACAGCATTTCAAAGAAGTAATCCTGATGAAATATGAATTAAAATAAATACAAGGTTTTAATACTAATTAATAAAACATGCTGTGGATACCTTATAAACGACTGATACATAATAAATGAATCATACAAATGTATTCATTAGCTAAAATTATCATACATAATAATTAAATTTTCTGAAAAATTTATGATAAGGGGAAACGCCTGTCCTCAGATGCGTTTGCGCAGCTTCCCTTGACTTCAGTGCAAACCTGCATGTGTACCCAAGGCTACAACGTGGCCCTGTGTGCGTATGTATTAATAACACTGGGAAGTGAGTTTCATGCTCTAAGTATATAAATTCATCCTGCTATATTTCTTATTTAAAAACCATGCTGTGTGTTAAATGAAATTCTGTAGCCCAAGGAATCTTTGCTGCAACCCTGCATTCTGCATAAGTGAAAACTGTTTCTGTAGGAAACATGATATATGAGAAAAAGTTTTCTTTGTTTCAGTCTAGTTTTAGACTTCAGCTGTCCGTGTATGTAGGCATATGGTGTTTGTAATCATACTGTTTAGGAAAGTGGTGAATTAAATATGCATCTGAAGTGAATGAGAACTTTCTTAAAAGGTTTCTTTAAAAAAACAGAAATAGTTGGGCTGGGGATCAAACAGCTGAAGGCACAGAAGATGGTTTCAAGTCTGCCAGACATTGGCCCCAGGGTGTGAAGAGCAAACCACAGCACCCAGAGTTCACCCCATTGACTGCAATGACTTATGGAGGATGTGGGGTCCCAAGGGCTGCTTGCAGCTCTTTACCTGCTTGCTCTGGCCACAACCTTCAGATGGGTCCAGTGGGGCAATGCGTGACAGAGGAGCTTGCTTGGTGTTTTTCAGTATGAAGAGTTGTTTCTGTGTTTACCATATTGAGGTCTTGGCCAAGGAAGTTGTGTACCGGCACTGCTCCTTCTAGAAAGGACATCTGCCCAAGTTGATTTTAAGATCAAATAAAAATTTATACAGAGTTATATTCTCAAACACTTAAACCCAGCAAGCACAATCATGATTTTCTGCCGGCCAGTGATGAACCTGAGCTTCCTTTAATGTCATTATCTACAATCAAAATGCCTGTCTCTTGAATGCTGAATTTCCCCTGGCTCCTCCTGAGAGATTATTCTCCTAGGCATGGCTAGGAGCTCCCTCCCTGGGAGAACTTGCAGTATCAGATAGGTGGGTGCCATTCAAAAGTTAAGTAGGAATAGGCAGACCTGAAGAGGAGATCAAAGGTTATCAACAGCAGCGAGCTGTAATGAAGACTGTGGAGGAGAAAAGTACTGGCTGATTTCAGGACATGGTCATTGTATTCAGTTCCAGTTTTAAAACGGGTGAATCTGAGGATCAGATATGGAAGTGCAGGTGGTGGAGGACTGTAGCAACAATGTCAAAGAGTTTGAAAGAAAGCCAAGCCTTAAAACAAAAACAAAAATGAAACCTTAAATACATATAACTTATTCACTTGGGAAATGATATTCCTTTCCTGGCTGATCAAATTTCTGTGCCTGTGAAATCTGATCCATGGGTCAAACACACAAGGTAATACAGATTGAAGAATTTTTGTTTTGCTTACCTAAAATGAGAGCAGCGCATTACCTGCCTTAGTTAAAGTCTCCTGAAAACCTAGGACCACAGAGCCTGAGTGACGTGAGAAAAGATCTATAAACCATTTCTTTTCAGTGCACATAAAGCACACGTTATGTGTTTCTTCGACTTTTATGTTGTTTCAGCATACTGCCTAGACAATTACTGCTTTAGATTAATAAGTATGTTTGAAACACAATAACATGTGTCTTTAAAACAAACATGCTTTCTTTACTAATTGCAGAAATTTACCATGACACACAGCTAAGTGGCTCTCGTGTAACAGGTTTTAGAATTTGATTACAGCACCATCTACTGGGTATTGAACTTTTTATCTCCCCAAACCCTTCCCGGTATCCCTTTCTATTTCAGTAAAAGTATAAGATCACTTTCAGAAAACAATTGCAGGAAAAATATGGTTATAATTTTGTTATGGCCTAAACTCCAAGGCTGTTGAAATCACTGTAAATACTCTTTAGGATTTGGATTGGGCCCTTTCTAATGGTGCTCAGCTAGAGTCATATTTAAATTATCAGATTGGACTCAGTGATGAAAAACAGATCTAAAGAGCGACACAGCATGTTTACTGTAATATGTTTCATACAATTATAACAAGGGATCATCCATTTAACTAATGAAAGCATTATAACACTGAATGGGTGTGCCTAGACAGGTAGGAGTGAGCAAACAAATGTGATGTCCTCAGGCAAAATAACTGAGTGGCAGCAGAAAGCGTTGAATTAATTTAAAGAAAGAAATTTTACTTAAGGGATTAATCAATTAGACTTAACTCATACCATGTAAAAGGAATCCCCTGTATTACTTGCAAAAAAAAATTGATTTCCTCCTGGTGAGGTGATATGTTTAAAAGCTGATTAGTGGAAACACTGTTTAGAATATTTTTATTCCCCAATGATTGTTCATTTTGCACATAATCCAGGCTCCCACTGACTTTTACACGGCTGTAAGTGTTCTGGACATAACCCTGCTAACATCTGAATAGTGCTTTATGCCATCTGCTAGTACCAGGATCCTTGAGGGACTAACTGCTCAAGTAAGGTATCGTTCAACACAACACAGCAATGCCAAACCCTTTGCAGTAGTTGGTGCTCTTATTTCATGCCCACAGAAGGATTTCTGGTAGCTCTCTCTTTCTTTGGCCTTCAGCTGAGAAAAATTCAGGGTGGCATATAGCTGTTACTAACAGCTGGCACTGTACTAAAGAGCTGGCAAAAGTAGGAACTGACGCAAGAAGTCCCCTACTGATGGAACCCTGGACCTTAAGGCAGAATTTGTACTTTGGTCCACCTGTATGGTAGGTCTGATGGCCCCAGCCCTGTGGTGCTCCCCAAAAAGGGCCTCAGAGCCCTTTTCCTTTCCATTCCCTTTTGCTGTTGCATAGAGAGGCCATGGTATTGTGCTACGCTGTGATGGATGAACAAATACAAAAACATCCCCTCCTGACTGACCTTGTTCTCTATCATTTCTAGTCATGTACCAGCTCTACACTGGCCTAGCAACTGTATGAACAAAACAGAAGATGATCTGTGTCCAAAAGAGCAGCCTTATTTGCCCTTTCACGTGATAATACTTGACAAATTCCTCCTTGAGATATTCTGCTTTATTGGAAGACAAATTGACTCTTCTCAGCGGAAACAAACAAACAGGAATCTACTACATAAGACTCTATAATCACACAAAGGTAAGGAAGCGGCATGGCAAAAAATACTATCTAGAGAAGGAAATGAAACTCTACAAAATGACACAGATGGCAAAAAACTCCCATGTAGTTGTTAGGGATGAGATCAGTTATGCCTTCATGTGTGTGATTACATTGGCACATTTCAGAACAGCCAGGAATAAGCTCTCCTGGTTGTCTCAGCTGATAAAGATGGCTTGTGAAGCCATTCTCAGCCTTGTCATCTTTTCCTCAGCCTCCTTAGGACTGATACTGGGCAAAAGCTGGAGTGCTGCAAGGCTCCTTATCTCACAGGGAATCAAGACTTGCAAGAGGATTACGAAGTGCCTCCGTCACTGTTCGTGACAGTCTTTGCAGTGCGGGCTCTTGGCAAACCCTCCAAAGGACATTCCTCTACTGAGCGTGACTCCAGATCTACTCCCTCAGTTTCCACCAGAACATTTACCCCAATGACTAAATTCTCAGTTTCTGCAATTAAATTTTATTATTGCCTCATTGAACACAAAGTTGCTCATCTCCCTCTTTGTGAACACCTTCACCCTGTATGAAGGCTGTTACATATCTGTTGAATTTCTCTGTTTTCACTGATGGTGACCCCACATGAAAGGTTATGTTCTTTGCATATGATAACCCAATAGTTTGTGAAGGCTTGCTTTAGTGTGCATGAAAGATGTACACATCCCCAAAGCAAGTTTTTTTGTGGTAGTGCTCAAGAACGGATGAAAGTTGTAAGGTCAAGCTCCAAGTTTTGAAAATGCTTGCATGCAAAGTTTTGATATGTTCTGGTGAGAAATATTTTATATTTGTACAACTATAAATCTTGCAGTTGGACTAAGCTATTCATTGCATGCTTTACTGTATGGACAACATGAATTTTGTCTTTGTTTTATTAGAAAGAGTTTTTTTTTGTTTGTTTGTTTTTTGTACTGGATAGGTCACATGTACAACAGAACTTTAATTTTGGGTACTAAACTGTGGAATTTTGTTTCTTGTTAATAACAGCATACTTTATAACCAGATTAGCTGATACACTGAACACTCAAAAAAGCAGGGTGTTTTTGAAGTCAATCTGAGACAAAAGGCTTCAGAGCCATTTCTGAGGTATATTAATACCTTTTTTGTCACAGGAAAAACAAAGATTTTGCTGGCCAAAAGGGTGTGTTTAGATATCCATTGCTTTTCACCGGCCAAAGAGATGTGTTGAGATGTTCCTTGTTTCTTTATAGTCTACTGTGACAGCCTTTGAGGTATTCCTATCATCCTGCCCAGAGGTGAATGACATGGCGACCATATAACAGTAGTGAATTGATCTATGCCATGCCACGGTTGGATGTGAGAGGTGGTGGAGTTGTTCATAGAGGGTCTTCCCTGTGGACAGGTGAAGGTTGCAAAGGCAAAGGCATGACACATCCAGATAATGGCAAGGGGGGAGAAAAAACACTGGAGGAACTCAAATATGAATACTAAGCGAGGTCACAGCAATCAGATCATGGTAATTAAGTGTCAATAATAGGAGTGTTTGTCTGTCTGTCCATCTGTTAGAGACTATAGGGACTCCGGCATCTCCCCTTCTGCTCCCCCATTCTCAAACAAGAGAATGCAGAGATCCAACTTATATACTGTTTTAGAAAAAAAAAAAAAAAAAAAAAAAGAGGAAAAGCAATTATTCCAGTATTTAAAAATCCAGGTATCTATCCTTGGAAGGGATGGTCTCCTTAAGTAACTTGTTAACTGCCACAATTCAGAAAAGGAATAAAACAGTGAATAACATGACGATATGGAGAGATGGTCTTTCATGGAGTGGCACATCCAGTGCCTCTTAGCTCAGAAGTGGAGAGCTGGAAAATACTACAGACCTCTAGTGTTTAGTTGAAAGGAACGTCCTTTTAGTTAGGATAAATTTCTTACCCAGACTTGTTTGTCTACCCATCTATCTATCCATTTACCTATCTATCTAATTAATCATCTATCATTTGTCTATCTATCATCAGTCTATCTATTTATCAAGTGTGCATAACTGTAATTAAATTCATATGATTTGCCTTTCATTTTTTTTAAAGCATACACTGTTTAGGAGTTTTGTTCTAGTTTTATAAGTCTTATAATTTTTTTTATAATTCTTATGCTCTGAGGCATACAGAGAGCCTCAGACTCAGGCCCAGGAGAAATCTGGGAGAGCCAAAGCTTTCCTGGAAGACCTTTTAGCTTGACAGACTGCAAAGGGATGATGATGAGGAGGACAGTAGCTGTGGTAACACATGGCAATTCGCTGATGTTTGGTAGCCTCTCTGGACAGACTTCACACTTGTTATTTTCAGGATTATTTTGTCCCAGATTCCACTTTGCAATGGATGCTTTCTGAAAGGTATTATAACACAGTTTTCTATGCTGGAGACTGAAACCAGTGGAGGAAATGGGTCTACCTGTTGAAACATCCTTTTTAGTTCACTGGTTTAAACAGAAAGTTTAAGTCCTGTGTTTCCGAAGCAGAACATCCAAATTTGGTGGAAGCAAGTGGCCTTGTCCATGCTTTTAGAGAGGTACACTGCAGACTGACGTTTGATCTAAGGCAATTTGATGAAAAATATTCAGGACCTTAGGAAGATAAAATGCCTCCTTCCATATGTATGATTTTTACTAAGCTAGTAATCCACAGTTTAAAGAACTTTTTTAAATTTAATAAAGAGGTGATTTTAAACTTAGATCTGCAAAACACTCATACCTCCAGCACATTGCCTCAGTGAAATATCCCTCTACATGAAAATATAGACAGTTAGTTTTTTCTTCCAAAGTGAAACACTGCAAGGTCTTTCATTACTGGTTTATTATGCTTTCTGTATCTTTGCTCATTTTTCACCAGTATTGCATTAAGTATTGATATTGATTTCTTGTAAATGGTACTGAAATGGATGGCTCACAGTTTTTGTTATTGTTCTGTAGCACTTGTATGTAATTTATTATAGCTGCAATGGAACCTGCCCCTTGCTGCCAGGGTTTAAATTAAATGTGCCATGTTTTGGCCCCTAGTAGTCACATACATTTCTCATTCTACATCTAAAAGTAATATGTACAAAGTTACTTTTCTAATTGCTTCCTTAGTATTATTAAAAAAGTTTATTTTAATGATTTTGGTAATTAATATGTAATGCTTTGGTTGAATTAATAGTATTTTTCTTTTCTGTTACAGAGACAAATTGCTGTCCTGTAAAAGTAACATGGAGGGGCTTGTAGTCATGACTGGCATCTGTCCTTCTGACAACTGCCATGTGCCAAATCAGCTCCCACCATTTTCAGCTGTGGTGGATCTTGGGCTTTCCCCATGCAAAGATACCCAAAAAGGTCATAATGGAAGAAAAACAATTGGGATTGATGCTGAGAAGCAGCAGCCATACTGGGAGGGACTTCGTCTGGGCCTGGCTTTAATGTAGTGGACTTACTTTTGGTACGGCACCTGACTCAGGCCATCGATTAACTTGACTTTCTGAGAATAAAGCTATAGCTGTGACAAAAATGTAGTAAAGCAAAGAAACTCCCCACACCAAATATCTCTGTACATGTGGTTCCATCATGTAGGGTACTTAGAGGAGAAAATATTGATTGAGAGAACACTAGTGGTTTTAAAGAAAAAAACCTGATTGATAGAACAGTATCAACGGCATTGGTATTGAAAGAGACTTATTGTATATTTCCCACTTTTATTTGCTGCCATTTTTAATAGAAATAAAGTTGGCTGTTCCAGCAGGGAGTGAGCATTTTTTTTCACTCTGCCCGTGACGAATCTCCTGCACCAGGATTTTGAAAGGGTTGTTCTGAAGGAAGGAGAGCCACTTGGCGCTTCACTCCATGCAGCTGAAAGGGCTGCAGTTCCTCCTCGTGCTGTGGTTTTATGCAGTTAGTTGTACCACCGGCTCCAGATGTTGTTAAACCATTAGCATGAAAATGTGTTGATGTAAAACGTATTAGTTCTAAGGTTTTAGAAGTTATTTATAATGCAACTTGGAGCTTTTCACACAAGAGTAACTGAAACCCTTTATAAAATGGCTTAATTCCAGTTCACTGAATAAACCCAATTGCCATTTCACAAAATCTTATTGAGCTTTTCTTCCCCTTCTGGATTTTTGGGCAATGTCCCTTATTCTCCCCCTGACGGTTTTAACTAGGCCTGTCCCACTCAGCTCCCCTGCTCATGCCACAGGGTGACCAGGCTTGCCTTTGAAGCAAGCCAGCAATATTGTCACAACAAGCAAGCTCACAGTCCCCTTTTAAAAATTCAACATTTATGCAACAGAGTGGCTGAAGTCACTGTTTGCAAGGCCAGCATGAATGAAAAGTATGGCCCAGCCTTTGTTCTCAGGCATCACAAGGTTTCAGCGAGTCAGGGACTTGTGCTCCGTCTCTACATGTGTTTTGGGAAGGGCTATCTGCCCCTGAAATGGCACAGTCACTGATCAAACAGCATCTTTAAGGCAAGTGTGCAGCTCAGTAATTTACTTACTCAGTCAGATTAAGCAGATTAAGTGCAGATTAAGCCTGCACCCTTATGCTGGCCAATCTCAGTGGCAATATGGGGACTATTTAGGTGTCTTTGGTCCCCAGGAGCTTGTAGGGAGCTGCTGCACTATGGTTGCTCCAGGGGCAGCTAGAAAATGGCAAAGCCTGGCAGGGTTTGAGATGTCTCTCTAGAACTCAGCCTGGCCCCATTGATACAGGACAAATGGACTGAGCTCCAATGGAGCTGGAGAGTAGGTCTGGCTGCTCTCAGAGTTGGGTATATCACTCTCCTAGAGCTCTTCATGATCGTGCAATGATGCTAAAGCCATCCTCAGGATTAGCCAAGAAGAGCATCCTGTTGGGGTTGGTGCACAAGGTTGGCCCGATGCATGGCTGGGCTCCCAGCAGCCTGGCTGGGAAAGGAGAGCAGGAAGGACATTCACTTCATGGGGGATCAGCGTCCGCTGAGCTGTAAAACAGAGGGAAGATGACAAGATGAATATTGCTAGTTAAAAATAGAATATAGAGTTTTATATAGTTGTGAAATCTCTCACTGGTACCTAGCTGAAGTGACATATTTTCATCCAGGAAATCCTTACATATATACACAACATAAATAAGTCCTAGCTGCATAATGCATTTCTGTCAGCTGTAAAATTGTGTACTGTACTTTTTGCCATGAACTACTGTCCTCTTGTGGTTAATCTGAAACCACCAAAAAATACAACAACCCACCCCGTGTTGTTAAAGTCTGATTTATGTTTTAATTTAATCTTCTAAGGTTTAAACTCAGTATTTATTTATTTTTTGCTTACACTTATTTCATCACATGAAAATGCAGGTTGACAACTGTTCTGGTGAGTCATTCCATGGGCACATTGGCTTTTTGCCTGGTGCCTTGCACTTTTATAATTACACTGATATGAAGTGCCGCTTAGCTGGGACTTCACCCATCTATTATCTGGCAATAAAGGGTTGAGACACAGGTAGGGGACAAGTCATTCAAATATCATTTTAATAAGAAAAAGCCCTTTGGGTTTAGAGCAAAGCATCGTTTCATTTTTTTTTTTTCCAGTCATTGCAATGTGCGACATAAATGGACAAGAGTTGCCAAGCAGAGGATGAAATATTTGGTTTCTGACTGATGCTTTCAGCAGAGGCAGGCTGGAAGGAGGAAGCAGAGGAATTCCGGGCCTGAGCTGTCTCTCTGGCAGCCCCTGACCACTGTGGGTGCAATGGGGAAGAGTGGTTCAACATATAAGAATAGGCTTCCCCTGGGAATGGAGGATTTAATGTCTCAGCAGAGGGTATACAGCATCCCAGCAGATTGACACTGTACAAACAGAATCATAGAGTGTTTGAGGTGGGCAGGGACCTCTGGAGATTATCTGGTCCAACACCCTGCTCAAACAGGGCCATCTACAATAGGGCAGGTTGCTCAGGACATACCACTAGTCATACCAATATTGATGAGATGGTTCAACCCCACTGATAGCTTGGGCATCTCTCAGTGAATTTGTGGTAGGAAGGAACTTTTGAGCTGGCAGGGCTGGAAGACCTGTTGCTGTCTCACACTTCTCAGCATTACAGATGGAATGAGCTGGCTGTATTCATATATAGTATATCTGTATACTGTCCCCAGGTCTGAGAGTTGGAAGGTATTGCCATGATGTAGATAATATCTGACTTCCTGGCCATTTTTTCCCATGTCTTTTTCTTGTTTTTCCTTAAATGAAAGCCTGTTTTAAATTGCACCATTCTGTGTGTAATACACCAAATAATGTGCCAATATTTGTTTTGTATTCACAATAACTTTTGCTGGGCCTTAGACCTGGCTTGCCAAATCACAGTTTGTACCAAAGGAAAACTACAGTCCACAGTCTCCAGTCTTTGCATTAATTTCATCCACTAAATTCACACTGAACAATTTGGTACACCTACTGGACTTACATGGAGCCAAACATTGCAGAGAGAAAACAGATTTATGGAGAAGGTGAAGAAGAAAAAATTAATCTTGATTTTTTTTCTTCCAAAAGGCATATTAGCAGCCCAGATGGGTTAACTTTCCTATCAGAAGGAATCACTTTTGCTATTTTTGCTCAGCATTTATTTTTTCAAGGCCCCTGGGAGCAACAGGTCCAGAATCCAGAGCTCATATTGCAACAGTGATGATGTGTTTTGCAGTAGTGCGATGGAAAATCTGAGCATCAGAGGTGTTAATCTGATCTGTCAGTATTGGTGTCCCACACCTCAGCCCCAGTGCAGGAAATTAAAGGATGAGATCTGCAAGGGAACCATTTCATAATGCTTTAAACAAATGAACTTCTTAACATTTCACGATCTCTGCAGGATTGTTTTGTTGGTAGCAGTACTGCCTGTGGTGCTAACCGTTTTCTGAAAAGAGCAGTGGTGTGGCACTCATGTCCACTGCAGTCCAGCAAAGTGCACTGAAGACAGTTACTTGAGCTTTGTCATTACTGACAAATTACTCAGTCACCCTCAATTTTCATTTGGGCTTAGTTTTAAGGGCAGAGCTGGCCCAAACATAGGCTGCAGCTTGCTTTAAAAGGAAAAATTGCCTGTGGCACCCAGCCTCTGTCCCACACCACCAGAAGCATTTCACTGATGTGAGCATTTCACAAATCAAGTAACCTCCCACGTTTTTCCCCTGGCTTTCTTTGGAAGATTTTGCGAAGATTGGTGACCATTAAAGCTTTTTGCTGGTTTACGCTAGTTAGAATCTCGTCCCCTCTTTTTATACCATTTCCAGGAATTTTCAATTCACTTTATTGTCCCTTGGCCTCCCTCCGACCTGCAGAGGGGCAGTAGGAGACCTCCAGCCCTGCATCAGCAGGCCGCAGCTCTCTCTGGGAGCACCAGACCGCGTCTGAGGAGAAATAAATGCGATCTGTGCTCAGCGAGAGGCTCTGGCAAAGCTTCAGACTAACGCCTTCTGTTAATTTCAGAGTCCCCTCAAGAGAAAAAAGACATATAAAAAGGAAGCAGAAATTCCTCAAGGATAACGGTAATGTACCCTATCCACAAATTACCAGCAGACCTTTACAGTAGCTTATCGCCTATAAAAAGCTTCAGAGTAGTCATTACAGCCATTGAGCTGATGGTAGTTTTATGACTTTTACTCACCATAAGGCGAGGCAGCGGTCGACTGATGCAAAACCGCTTCGGAGAGGCTGGCATCCGCAGGGCCCCCCGCACCTGCAGTGTCACCCACTGGCTACCGAGCAGGAGCAGGACGGGGAAATGGAGCTGTAAAAATCCCCAGCCAGTTTTCGGAGAGCTGCAAGGGGCAGGGGAGCTGCTTGAAAGCTGCCATTAGCCTGGCTTTGCACGGGGGTGAGCTTGCCCAGGCTTCACACCCCAAAAGGTTTAGGGAGAATTGTCCTTCCTCTCTGTGTCCCCAATGCTCATATTGTGCACCAGTCCCCCGGGCACACATTTTAAGGGGAAAGCTGTGCTTGGTAGTGTGTATGCCTTGTGGCTGGTACCTGTGAAAGTATGCAGTGGCTCTGATAAATATTCCACGTGCTGCTAGAGCTGCCCTCTGCCATGTAGGCACTGCACCCCTCCACTGCCAGCTGCCTCCGCACATCTGAAAAATTCCCACATTCGGCCCTGGCCTCTCCTAAATAGAGTAGGACAGAAACATTGTGCCTATCTGTGGCAGACACTGTTTTTCAGGTGCCTTATCTCTAGTGGCTTTCTTGTGGGACTGCTACTTATGGCTCTGTAGGAACATCAACAGGCTCTACAACTGATAGTCAGCTGTGCCAGGCAAATGCATGTGCTGTGTTACATCAAGAACCAGCATGGAAGAACCATCCTCCTGTAGCTAATTAATGTGTGGTGCTTTGGGCATAATGAGTTGAAATGCTGCCCATGCACAGAGGAACCGAGTGTACATGCATTGCAATGCTCAGCAGAGCAATAGGAAGACACGAGTTGTCAGAGGCTTCATCACCACCATGGTCATCAATTGCCTTAGGTACTGGGGCAGCCTTTTTTTGGAGGTGAGAGGCTTTCTAGGAAGCTCTGCACGAGCTTGGAACTGTGCACTGGCCAAAGTCCAGGGCATAAATTTTCATATTAATTAGGGGGGCATTGTTCCTTGTGATGTATAAATCCATGCGGATTTATAAGATGGGGATATAAGATATATATATCTTATATATATAAGATAAGATATATATATAATTATAATATATATATTATATATATATATATATAAAGATATATATATATATATATATATAAGATATATATATATCTTATATATATAAGATATATAAGATGGTGCCTGGGATGATGAAAATCAGCTGTGAAGGACTTGAAAAGCAAAGTCAAGCAGTTTATTTTATATATGATGGAGAAGAGTGAGCCTGTTTAGACCATGGCACTGCAGTCTGTTTTGCATTTATATTGTGCGTATATGTGAGAAGAAGTACTGAGAGTCATGCTGATTAGAAATAAATGTTTGGATGCCCCTGGTTAGTTAGCCTCAATTTTGGTTAGGATCCATTCATCTTTTATTTGTGTTTGTTTCAGATCATTGCGTGTGAGAAAAGAGGCTTCTGGGAATGAGCTGATGATGCCTTCCTTTCTTTTCACTCTTTTGAAAGGGAGGGATGAACTAATGAGAAAGATGGAACATTTCACATAAACTGTAGCAGACGCTAGATATACTTAACCATCTGCATGTATCGGATATTGCTGTTCTATTCGTTATACAATCAATGGCAATAAAACGAAAAAGTGTAACTGAACACAAGCTCAATGACAGAATACAGATGAAGTTCCTGTTACTGTGCATGTTCTGCAGAGAAATTACTGTAAATGTCATTTATGTTAGACCCCAGTTTGTTTCTGCTCTGTACTGTAACATTAAAAAAAAAAAAAAAAAAAAAGTTCTGTAATTACCTATGTAAAGAATTTTAAAATTTGAATGTATTTTCATGATCTGGCATTGAATGTTTACCTTTCTTTTTTATAAGTTGACTATTACAGTGGTGTCCATAATTTCACTTTGCTCTTTCTGTTCCTTTTTGGTTTTATTTCCTAGCAGGGAGACATCATTACTGTGAGAATACTAGAAAAGTAAATCATATGGAAAATGCAGTTCTAGCAGGGTAAGTTAACAAACAGAGCACACATAAGTTACCAGAGTTAATTTTATTTCCAGTGGGACAAAAGCTTTTTCAAAGACCAGCACAAAGTATTTTAAATAGAAAACAAATATTCAAAGTATAGTACACAAATAAAATCTTGAGCAAATGTTTACTGACTGCAACACCTGGAACAATTAAGGTGTTGCAGTGGAGCAGCGCTTGATTTAAGAGTGCTAGGCTTGCAGATGTATGCTAAGCACCCTACCTGTGTCATCCAAAGCACAGATTTGCTCCAGCCTCCATCCCTCTATTGCTCTTCTTGAACTAATCTTGTACTTAGAAATAATTGAGGCTCTCCACTGAAGGGGTTAGGATGGAAAAAGGTAGCAATTGGCAGCTGTGCTTGCCACACTTATTTTTACTTTTACTCTAGTGTGTATCAAATATGGGCTAGATCTTTCACTGCCCAGCAGTATAGGGAAATGCACATTTCATTAAGGAAAGACATGCAAGTGGTAGTGTTTCATCCATTTCCTGGCCAGATGCATTAGATGATTATTTATAAAGCAGTTAATCCAATAAATGGCTATTAAAAAAAAGTAATTGTTCAAAGTTATTTTTAGGTTCAGGAGTCCAAAGGAAGAAAAATCACTTACAATTTTCCCTGGTCTTCCTTCACATTTTCCTGCTTCCTCTTGGTACAGCCTTGGCCAACACAGAGGTGCCACAGCAAGGTTTGTGTGGGCTGTGAGGAGGGGAGCAGGAGACATTCTCTGTCACTATGTGCACCGGGGGAATGCACCACTCTGCCCTTTTGCAGGAGCAGCTCCTTAAATTCGTTGCATGCATCACAAGGAAGATGACTATAAAAATAAATAAACCTTACCCACAGATGATCCATTAAAGAGAGGAAATGAAAGTCTTGTGTTTCTCCTACAAACTTGAGTGAAGCAATGCAAGAGACAGCACAGTGCTTGAAGTGATGCCAGGCATGTCACCTGTCACCATGCCACACAGGGCAGAGCTCAACAGCAAAACTTGGCTTTTTAACACCAGTGGCTCCTCAGAAAAGCTGGATGGGAAAGGAGCTCTGCTTAGCAGACATGGCTTTGTACAGCAAAGGACTAATCTAGCACCAAGAATTCATCACATGGAATGGAAATCAGGATTAATTCAGGAGAGCAGAAAAAGCCAGTCACTATTTTATGATATTTTATTGAATGTTATTTTATTACTATATATTATTATATTTTATTAGCCTGCAAACCTAAGCATGCTTGGTGGCTTTGGGATTGCATGTGTTCCTGGTGCCAAGCCTGATATGTATCCGAGATTTACACATCAGAACAAGAAATCATAATAGATATGTACACACACACATATGAAATATATATTTAAAACAAACAAAAAAAAACCAAAAAAAACAACTTATTTTATTCTGTTGGTTGAAAGTAATGATTCTATGATTCTAATCTCACTGAAGAAACCAGTACTGTTGTTTTTGTCCATAGGAGCTCATTTATATGCTTGTAAAAGGAAGTCACATAGCATTGGATTCCATGCATAACAATCTGCACAAAATCTGCACAAGATCAGATTTGTTTGAAGCCCTTTGGAGATGTGGTCCTCACTCATTCTAACATGATAGGGGTAATCAATTCTAACTAAGGTCACAAAAACATTGGCAAGAGTAATTAAATAAAACTCAGCAAAAACATATACATTTTAGCAATATACTTTATATTGTTTTATAAGCATAACTGATAGATATAGAAGGAAAAAATACATAACCTCTGTGATGAAAATACTACTTAATCAAGTAATAAGTAAAATTGTTATTTTTGTTACATTGTCAACAGACATATTATTGAAAAATTTCAGTTAGAAATGTAAAGTATTTGTAATCTTTTTTCACTCAGAGAGAGCCCAGGAATTGTTTTTGGCCAATGAAAGATTTGTATGTAGTATGTAGCTGGCACCTTGAAATTTAAGATATACTCAACAGTCTTGCTTGGACATGCTGTTTATATTATATTGCTGATTCTATGTCCTCTAACCAGGTTTTCAAAGTAAATGCCTGCCTTTATGCAGGAGCTGAATGCTTTCTCCTTGAGAGGAAACTAGCAGTAGGAAATCATGAAACTAAAAGACTGAAAACAGTGCTGAAGTAAATCCTATTTTTATTTTGGTGAATATTTGCGTTCTTTGGGGTTGTTACTCAGTTCTGTTCCATCATATTCCTCAGAGTGGATTAGATTTTCTAGCTGATGACAGTGTTTTTTTAGAAAACAAATGTGCTCAATGCATCCTCTCTGGAAGGCTTGCTTGGTCTAAATATCGATTGGATTTTACTACCAGCCAAGGTCAGAAACTGAAGAGGTTCTTGCTGTAGGAAGCTGTATATTAATCTCAATATCAACTAAAGTACCTAAACTGTTATTGGAATTTGATGATCAATTACAGCTTTGAAAAGTACTTAGTATGACATTTGTTGGGCTTCCATATTTTGTGTTATACCATCATACCTGATAGTTCAATAACTGGAAAAATACCAGCAAAGGACCTCCCCAGTTCTTCCTGCAGACCACATCTGCTTTATAATCCCTTTTCTTGTTTTTATCTGCATTAATAGGCATAACACACCATTAAAAGGCTTTCTTGCTACTTCCCTGACATTACTCCATTGAAGAATACACTGATGTTACACATATTGAGGCAGACAAAAACACAAAAACTTACTTCAGAAAAATATTTCTTAATTCCTGACCCTGCAACCTTTATGTTCGGAAATGCCATCATTAAATTCAACCTCATCAGCTCAGCCTGTTCCCCTGCAGATCAACACTTGGGCATAGGCTCTAGGCATGTGGATCCTCACAATATCATGCAGGAGGTTTGCACAACCTGGCTGAATGAGGGGATGTTTCCCCCAGTGCTTATTGTCCTTATGTAGGGAAGGGTCATCCTATTCACAAGCTTTTTTCCTCTTCTGGATTAAAACAGTGTTGAAGAAGTAAAATCATCAAAGTCTGTACTTGTGACATGATCCTCTTAAAACTTTTAAATTTTTACTAGTCCATTTTCTTCCTCATTTGCTTCCCAAGACAGTTTCTTACTAAATTGAACCAACTTGCAGAAAAAAACTTTCCACTAATCAAACCTGCATATAATACCTAAAAGTCATAGCACAAGACCCAGGCTAACACAAGGATTTGTACACAATTAGGGCCACAGATCACATCAGATCTGAAAAGTACACCAAAACAAAAGAACAGCTCTCAACACACCCTTAATTTAACATTTCTGTTTGCTCTTGCTGTTCCTTATTAAAAGGAGAGGCAAGGCAAAAGCCTTACAGGAAAAGTCAGTAGATCCTAAATATCTTTAAAGTTCATGTCTCTACCACTGAGGCACAAAACTACTCCTTACTCTGTTTTTCTATCTTGCTTATTTTCTTTAATCTGTAATTTCTCTGTTGATTTTATTTCCTAAGAAAAGCAGCCACTCACCAGTAATACAGAAGCTTTGCTTACTTTAAGCATCAATTGAGATGATATTATTAAAAATCACCATCATTACAACTGCAAGGACCTTTTCACTTTAGAGCACATAAAACATTATTAGTGAACTTCCGTAATCTGACATATACATTGCACCTTTTGAATGAGCTGTAAAGAAGGCAGAAAGGGGAGGTTTATCAGGCATCAAGTTCAGCCATCCAAATATCTCAATCCTCGTTTTTGTTGCTAGTGCTACACGGTTTTGAAATGGTTTGTAAATTTAATTGTCCATGCATGGAGTGTGCACAGGCCTTGCACAAGCAACAGCTCTGCTAGGATTAGCAGCTCTTTTTCTTAGACAAGTAGATCTACTGTGCTTTGTTGGAAGAAAAATGCATCCTGAGATGTTTTAAGCATGGTAGCAGCCAGATAGGGTGATACTCAGGGCAGGGAACATGTTTCAGTGGGTCAAAAATGGAAGTGCTTTGGGGTTGTCAGTCATATCAATTTAACCGGCATCATTATAGTTCAACCTCTACAATATGTCTTATTCCAGTGTCCTCTTCTATACTTTGTGGGTGTTACAATTTACCTGACTGTGATTAGGCATCACATTAAACTATGTTATATTACACTGCGGTCTATATTTGACATTTAGAGGATCTTGAGTCTTACACTTAGATCACTTTAATTCACTGGTATTTGTGCAGGCTTCCTTAAGTATGGACAGCAATTTGAAGTGAGCAGAGGTAAGACTCTCAGGTGTTAAAATTTTCTAATTAATTTCTAATTAATTTTCTAATTAATTTCTAATTAATTTCTAATTCTTAGCTTGATTCATAACATGTGGCCTTTCTGCTGGAAAAGAAAAAAAGGATTATGAATTGTAAAGTCTAGTCAAAAACAAAAATGTGGTCAAGACATGTTTTTTTCTTATTACTATGTGTTCTTCATGATTAATGCAATGCAAATGTTCAGTCATCTTTTCTTGTGTTCCTTTTTAAAGCCAGTTATTGCTATCGTCAATGCACTATATAACAAAACTGAAGTCTCAGAAGAGAATGACTGAGGCAAGATGTAATTGGCTCCCCATAGAGAGTAACCAGCATGGCTTATGCAGCAGTAAATCACTTGCCAATGAAAAACAAAAATAGTCATTAACCAGAATTGTTACCAACAAGATTTTACAGCTAGAAAATATCATAACAAAATAAATAGTAACAGCAGTGATCATATACCAATATAGGGTTATTACATCAGTGTAATATGGATCCTGCACAAAGACAGATCTGAGAGAGAGTAGTAAAAGGAAGATAGCCTAATTACTTGTACAGTGAAACTCAGTATGTTCCCTGGCTACACTTTTTATGTCCTTCACGTCTCCTACCACCCCCTTTGAGGCTCTAGCCAATGACAAACACTGCTTTTACAAGGACACCAGATGACTGCTCCATCTATCAATCACCAAATTTAAGCGGTATGTTCTTAAATTAGTGCCTATTTAGCTTGGAATATCTGATTTTTTTTTTTTTCATATTTACCACTTTTCCATAAACTCCTGTTTCAGAGATTTATGTCAGAGAGGCAATTTTCTTCCCAGCAAGAGAGTTATCTTTTTAGTCACAAAAGCAGGTCCCCAGAATCATAGCTTATTGCTGCAGCACAGAAGAGTTATCATCAAGTACAGCCAATTCAAAAAAAATCATTTTTTTCATTTTGAATTATTTTTCAGTTCCAAATCCAGTTTCTGAGTTACGATTATTAGACTCCCAGCTCTAGGCTCTGTTCTAACTAAAATTTTCAAGAAATAACAGAACTATTGTGTCAAAAAGCCCTCTCAGAAATTAAAGGAAAACATACAGCTGTTGAGCTGATGCCTTGGAAATGTACTATGTCGCCCTCATAAAACCAGAGTCACAAGAAATGTTAGCTCAAACACACAACTACTCAAATTACTCTTTGTTTGTTGCTGACCTGCATCTTTTAAGCTTAACCCACACTTACAAAAGCTCAGAGGAGTTTTATTTGGAGTCTGGATGTTAGTGTACCTTTCTATCCGAACTCAGGTAAAATAATTTTCAAATATGAGTAACTACGGCTCTTTTGCAGTAAATAGTGGCTATTGCACAATAGAGAGTAATGAGTTTATTTCGTGGGACTTTGAAGCTTGGTGCTCAAGCTGCCAGGTGAGTTTGTTCATCCATCTGGCTCACTGTTCAAATGGTGTGACTGGCTTCTGGTTTGGTTTGGGGCAGGGTGCTGTTGGGAGGCAACAAGCTAATGGTTTGAAGTTCTAGGTACAGATCTTGCTAACCTTTTTCATAACTGGGTAAACAGATTTACCTAATCACTGTAATGTTTCATAGTAAATAACTGGAATAGTTTGGTAATTTCAAGTCAAAATCTTGACTCTGAATAACCCCGGTTCTCGTTGGAATTAGAAATGGAAACCTGAATCCATCCTTCTCTGATAGAGGGTGGAGGGCAGAGCTCCCGGCCAGTTCCTATGAGCTGGTGGAAGGCATTGAGATCCCAAAGCCATCCCAAGCAGGCACTGTGCACATCAACATGTCATCACAGCTGTTAGGTACCCCTGTGACAGAGCTGCTGGGGCCTCGAAGGAACACAGGTGGCTCTACCTATGTTGGTTCAATGGGCAGCAGCAGGAGGAGGATCACCAGCCTGTAGCTCCACTACAATGCAAAGGTGAAAACCAGCAACATTTGAAACAGAGAAAATATTCAAGTAATATTTTGAATCTTAACAGAAAGAGTTAATGGGAAAAATTGCATAGGTGCCATGGGTATGAACAAGAGACATTAATGCAAGGGAGTATTAATAAAAGCATCAATTAGCAAGAAGAGCGTGCAAAGTGAGAGAAGTCATCAGACACCAAATCAGTTAATTAAGTCCAAAAATTAAACTTGGATATTTCTCCTGTGGATGGACTGTAATGCCTTATTTTTTCAAGCAGACTGCAAGATCTTCATTCTGCATTTGAAGTTTGTGGGGAAAATTCTTACGGATTTCAACATAAAATATCTAAGCAACACCACAGCACTCTGGGGCATTCAAGGTGAAGTAATTCATATCTAGAGAGCCAGCATAAGATCTCCTCACCATTTAAATCCAAACAAATCCTATTTTAAGCACTTTGGAATGGCTTGAGTGATGTTAAATCCTTTCCTTGGGCTTTCTGCTAAGGTGTGAATTTCACCCTCAGTGAATTATTATTATTATTATTATTAATAATAATCATTGGACTCTACTTATGAAAATATAAAGCAAGCAACTCATGCAGATAATACTAAAGTAGTGGAAAAAAGTAATGGAAAGTCCTTGTAGTCTGAAGAATTAAGTAGGAATTGCTACATAAACCCTCCTTCTGTACTACAGAAAGATGCACTGGGTGACCCTTGGGTCTTCCCCAGTCCCACCACCACCAGCTTCTTGAAATAACTCTTCTTTCATAAACCTCTGATATATCAGACATCATGTATTAACTGGGCACATGTTTCTCTATTTTTCTCTTGTAATAAACACAGCATATTTATTACATTTTCCCAGCCTTTTACAAGTATTTCCTGAATCGGAAGTGGTGGTATCCTGAAGATGAGCAGACAGCATTGTAACATTTTCGTTACCTCACTGATAAAATCAAATATTTTATTTCTTCCTTGATGTATATGTGTGCATCACTAAGGATTTTTTTCCTCCTCTGAATTCTATTTCTCCTGTCTTAACATGCTCTGCTAAATTCCTTGTCAAATTTTCTTGTACCTTTGCAGATCCTTTCAAGATCTATATTTATTTTCACCTTAAATACTGATACTATATTTTCAAAAACACTGTTACTCAGCTTTGACATTCCAGTGATCTTTTCTATCTATCTTAAAATACATCTTGATAATTTTTGGTGTGTTGGTCATATGAATCCCAGTTAAGGACTGAACAAAACAGATGTTAACTTTAAGCATGGGAGCAATCTTCGTGATATCAGTGACATCCTCATGAGCTTAACATCAACAATTCCCTTAAACCACCCCTCAGCTTTAGTGCCTCTCTGTACTCAAGACTTCTCTCTCCTTCCCTCCCTCTTCCATTTTTCATAATAATCAAAAGTTGAGTTGTGGAGAAAAGGACAGGTGATGTTTACAGTTGATCAAAAAATAGGCTACTTCAGTATATGAGATAAAATCTTGTTTATTCGATAGTCATAGATTTTCATATGAGTGTGTATTCATTTTTGTTTGAACAACTTTTCTGAATAGCAAACGCTGCTGCACCCAGCCATGCCTTCATAGGTATATGTTAAATTATGTGCAGAAATACCAAGGTGTTTCTGAACAAAATTCAGGTTTTGAATAATTGTGTGCATTTCTACATCAAAGCAGTAGATGGCTGCTCTTTGGCAGGGGTTGGAGAGAACTGCAAAATTCAGACCCATTTTGAATTTCTTGCAAGTTGGGCAAAGTTTTGATGTGTCCATTTTTTAGGTCTTACTGCAGACTTTCAAATCAGAATTTTCCTTAATCTTAGAATTGTTCTAGTTTAGATCTTATCCTTTTGTTTTGCTTATGCCATGTAGGTGGCTGTATTTAGTGTCCAATAGGTTTTGTATTAACTTTTTACACGAAGTAAACCAAAAGAATTTCATGATGTCTCCAATGGCGTCAATAGTTAAGATATCTAAACAAGCTCTGCCATCTGAGCAGAGCAGCCTTTACCTCATTTTGTGTCATACGCATATACTAAAGGGTAGAAATTGGCCTATAATTAACTGTATGTGTTGCAGGTAGTCTTACACTTTATTTTATTTCAGGGTCTTGAACCATGGCAAACAGAACTGCTTGCTGCAAACAATAGTTTCCTCTCGTTTCTTACCCTCAGCTCACTTTTATATCTCATTCCAGGAAAATAAAATAAATGCAATGCAGTGTACATCAGTGGGCCTAAACATTCAAAGACATTTTTAGCAATGGGGGAAAAAAATTAAACAACTTCAGGTGACACTTATGGTTCCTAAAAATGGAAGTATGAACTGGTAAGTTTTTTGAAAATTGAATATAAAATAATAGAAAAATGCTTTATTTGATTCTCTGTTTACGGGAAATTCATTTTATTTGACTTTTTTATTTGTAATATCAACTATATTGCAGAGCAGAGTTTCTAGGTGCTCCCTTATGGTACCATTCTTCTAAATTATTAATGCCGTACTGTTGATATATTGTCAGCCTTGTACATACATTCTATGAAAATGAGTTTTACAGTAGGCTGGGATTTATAACAAAGCTTGACATATGCAGCTAATTCACCTAGACAGTCTTGTCAGTTTTAGGTTCATAAATAATTGATACTCAGGGCTTGGAGTTCAGCTACTGTTAGTGCTCCAGCTGTTAAATTTCAGCAGCATAATGGATGAATATTTGTTTATAATTTCTGTACATGGACCTGATGTCAGATCCCTGGTCTCATTTACATAGGTAGATTGAGATGTTGGAAGTGTAATGAGCATATGAAGATGATGAATTGTTTTCCTCAGTGCTGGTGCGTTTCTGTAAATGTTTGATTAGTTTTGAATGGATTACTGTTAGATTATCTGGTTCAGGGGTTAAAGTGAGCAGCTCTTTGCTCCCAAAGCTTTTGTGATCCCTTGCTGACAGATTTTAAAATTCATACAGTGATATTAGTCCAGCAAAAGCTAGGGGTATTCTTTGCAACAGATGTTTAGTAATTAAACATACGGTTTCCCTGTTTGGAACTTGCCTGGGAAATTTAAATCAGAATGATTTGTTTACCGTAGTTTGAGGGAATTACAATTTCTAAAAAATAATATACTTTTGCCCCTAAAGTGCTGAAGTTTTCCCCCCAATGGCACTAATTAAAAATGAGCAAAACATACACACGCCCTCACAATAATTCAGATGTTTAACACCCCCGTAGACAGTCGCAATGTTACTAAAAGCAGAGGCTCTTCTCATTTTCTCCATTTGTAATTAATGAGCAGTACTCAGAAAAACATTTGATTGGATGTCCCAGGCAGAGATGCTGAAGTAGAGCAGGCTTTTAGCCATGCCTTTCCCCTGAGCAGGGAGAAGCCTTGCAATGTGGGTGTGCATGTCGCACATCAGCTCCTGGTGACGTGACAAGCGGAGAGGGAGCACGGCGAGGAAATGACGTTGAAGCAGCACAGAAATTGTCACCATGAGCTCGTCGCTTTTGTGGTGATGCTTGGCAGGTGCAGGCAGCTTGGGGGATGGTATGCTGAGCCCAAAGGCAGTGGGGAGCACGCTGGCCATGGCTCGGTGTGGGTCTGTGGGAAGGTGGGAGGAAGAGGAATGAGTGGTCCCAGGTCTCACCTCCTTCTCCCAGCCGTGGTGAGGCAGAAGGGTATGCAGAAACTACACGTCAGCCTTTATTGCCACAACTTTAAATCCTTATTTTATGGCTGACCCCAGCCCCACCGTCGCCTTTCTCAGCCAGAGCAGTGGCTCAAGAAGATCGCGCGGCCACAGCTCTGCCCGGCCGAGCCCTGCGCCCCGCGCCGCGCTGCGCTTTGTCAGCCCTGTGTACAGCTCCCCGGCTTGTCTGGCAATCATGTTAGTGATTATATGGGTAATGAAACACGTGCTCTTTTTGTCTGTGGCTCTGATTAATCTGCTTTCTATTTAGCCGTGATTTATGGTGCTCAACTGTTGAGGTGAGCGCTGGCCCATCAGTTCCCCAGCCCATTACAGCGCCGGGACCGCTAAATGCCTGCGAGGCTTGAACTGTTTCTTGACAGCCAGGCTTCCCGCTACATTCCCT
Source organism: Anser cygnoides (assembly GCF_040182565.1). NCBI lineage: Eukaryota > Metazoa > Chordata > Aves > Anseriformes > Anatidae > Anser > Anser cygnoides. The sequence goes on along the minus strand of NC_089879.1, from coordinate 4,554,079 downwards.
CCAATCTGTTTTGCTTCCTGGTGTGACCTTTCATACAGTAAAATACATTAGTTGAATAGCACAGTCTCATTAAAAGAGTGAATTAACCGAAGAGTCTTTTTAACTAAATGACAGCCAAAGGACTGAGTGCTAATAGCCACGGGCAGTTAGAAACTTAACTCATGAATCAGGCTGTTAATACTGCTTGGTGCCTGAAGCGCTAAGGGCACCACACTCTCTGCTTGCTCTCATAAGAAGAAAAGCTCATTACTTTCCTCCTGATGGGAGAGAAAGAGTGAGCGAGCAATAATAAAGCTTGAATTTTTCAATACTGTTAAAAATGGGGCTGACAGATTGCCGACAATAGGAGCAGCGGCCTAGACACTGCAAAGAGAGCCACTGAATTAGCAATACCATATATCATACAATCTAATTAAATCAACCCGAAGAATGAAATTAGTTTTCTGTGAGTGAAATGGCCTTTGAAAGAGCGCTATTAAATGAACTGTAGAGCATTAATTAAATAATTCACAGTGAGGGATTTTGCATTTATACAAAAATTGTGCACTTAATTGTCCATGCTGTATTACAGATTTGGCCTTATGTTAACAATGTGTCTAAAGCACACTTATTGGAGCATATCAGGAACAGCTTAACATAAACGCAGCTTATAAAGTTTTAAGGACTGGCAAAGAAACCAAAGAAAAGAAGGACACAATAGTAAAGAATACACACGGAGTTAACAACTTTTCCACATTAATCCTGTGTATGTGTGACAACTTGTTACCTTTTTTTTTTTTTTTTCCTCAGAGAAATGACATTAGGACTTCCGATTTTCTTTTTCTTTTTTAATTAATAAAAAAGTTGCAACTTCTAATGATTTAGCAAAAAGAAGTACCATAAAATGATCTAAAAATAGCGTATGCATGATAATACCTGGGTTAAAAAAAAAAAAAAAAAGTATATTTTGCTTTGGAAGAAATAAAAACAGACCCTTCGGGTAGCAGAAAAAAATTAGAAATCCCCAAGTTCCAAGTTCACCAGACAACCCTCACCTCCAAATTAAAAAGAAGCTGATAATCATTTTAAACTTTGATTCTAACTATAACTTCAAATGAGGATTGTGCCATTTTGAAAGGAAAAACTTTATTCTGGAAACCGTCTGAAGAAAACATATTTTAAAAACTGTTATTTAAGGACAGAGGTTGAAATTGATTATAAAACTTGTTGTTTTTGTCCATCCAAATCTCAATATTTTCCTAAATATACTATTTCTTGACACTAATATTATACTCAATGTTGTGCAACTTCCTACCAAAGAGAAGCCTTGTCTGTCAAATATACTTGACAATATGTGGTTGTATTAAATAAAATATTATGAGTAATACTAGCTTATCTATCATTTTCTCTGCCCCTTCTTATTTTCATGTAAATCTGTGATATTACATTAAAATGTTCAAAAAAACACTTCCATTTGGATACTTGCATATGAACTTAAGTACGTGTAGAGCATCTGGATTTGTAGATGTTGGTCGTAATTCTTGTTCTCTTTCATCTCTGCAAATACCAGAAAACAGTCTTTGCTACACTTGGAGAGTTATCTTCAAATTATTTGCTTTATTTTCAGCCTTGGATTTTACCAGTGATTTCCTCAATCGTCTTTCAATATGCAGGTATTAATAACATTAATTCGAAGATGGTAAGAACATTCTGACATGAAAGTGAAGCCACGGTGGATAATATCTATGTCTGGCTAGCTAATTTTAAACAGAAGATGGAGGTGATGATTTGAATTGCTTACAACATTTCAAAATATGTTCCCACATTTGATTCCACTTTTGTTTAGTGTTTATGATGCATTCTTTACTGTTGTGTGCAGTCATTGCCATGTTGCTCATGTCATAATTCTAAAAATTACTGAGAATCTGCAAGGAAATTGTCTATGGCGGAGACAAACAACAAGCTCTGATATTTCCAAAAACTGATGTCAGTGGGAGGAAACAACAGGAATGAGCTTGAGAGCTTGAGAATAGATTAGCTTACATTATGGTAATAAGAGTAATGAGACCAAATCCCCATGAAGGATGAGGTGAGCATCCTCCAAGATGAAGCAAGAACCTGGAAGCAAAATAGAGGGCATGTAAGTACTCAGCATCTGACACAGACCTATGGGAAGGAAATTTCCTAATAGAAAGTGGACAGGAATGGTGATTAGCATCTTGATGCTGTACACAGCAATGTAAGAGAAGCTTTGTTATGACCTCTGTTGTTGCCAGCAATTGGAGGGCAATGGGATGTCTGCAGAAAAACTGCAGCTAATATAGCAGCCACAAAATGCCAGCTCAGATTTACTGTCCTGATTTACAGCTTGCTACCATCAGTATTGTGTGCTTTCATGCAAGGCAATGACCTGTGTTGATCAAGATGGCTATGAACGTCTGCATCCCATGGGTGAATACACAAGTGCTGCCTGTGATGCCTCTGGAAGGTGAAAGGAAGAACCACACCTACGCCAAAATCTAAGGGATCTTTATAGTGCAGGCTAATCCTTGCAGTGACTGTACTACAAGTGGTAAAGCACTTGGCCATGAGATGCTCACACAGGTTATGCATCTTGGATCTTTGAGTTTGCAGTGTAATATTTTGCTCTGATGTCTACCTTGCAAATAATAACAATGAGTCTGGCACCATTGAGGTACTTTTGAGAGACAAGATCTACAAAGACAGGTGTCTCTCATGGGAGTCACGCTGAGAACTGCTGCTGTAACCTTGTGGCACCAACAGTGCAGAAGGCACACATGCACACAGTGTGCAAACAGTAGATAGCTGTTTGCATGATCCTCCCTAATATTTTTACTGGTGGGTATGTACCTGGTGGTGACCGCACACTGATGTCTGAGCTTTGTTCCTGAAAGCTGCATCTATGAGGTCAGGTGGCAAAGCTTCCCTGATTTGCTTTGTCTTCACCCAGAGACATGAGAAAGTATCATGTTGCTTTTGCACAGATGTCCTCTCACATCCTGAAAACTGGTAGCAGTAGTCACTACAGGCATGACTTCTGGTGCCCAGTGGAGACAAAGATGCAAGGGCCAAATGGCATTTACTCGTCCTCTCATAGGTATGCATATGTTGCAGCTATCCTAAATTGTTTAACTGGGCCTACTTTCAAACGTACACAAGGTTGTAATTTCTTCTGACACTCCAGCTCATGCTGACTAGTCTTTCACTGATAATATTTTTTTTTAAATGACATTGAAAGGCTCCAGTGACAAATTGTTGTAGCCCCATATTTCCATTTATTTTATTCTGAGATGTGGTATTGATATAAAACCATCTTGAACCTGTTAATGATATTTCATGTGCAGTAATGTCAAACTATTCAATCAGTCGCATCATTACCTTTCATATTAAGCATATTTAGTTTATTCAGTCATAACAAAGCATTTCTAGCACTAAAGGTTTCTTTTATCCCAAGTACTCATTCATTTCAATTTCATTTCATATCATCTCTGAAAATGTATCTTTTGTCTTGATTTTAGAGAAAGCCAAAAGAACAAAATGCTTTATTACCTGAGCTGAGAAAAGCTGAAGATTTGTTCCTCAAAATAGGTAACTGAAAATATTTGGGCTATTTCATCGCAAAGCTCATGGAAGGTTGAACTTTGCAGATATTTTCTTTTAAATCAGAACTTTCACAAAGGCTTTGAAGGGCTGGAGACATTTGTAAAATTGGTGGAAATGCCAATTAGATCTCTAGGTCACCCCACTGGCAAGGCAAGATATAGTTTCCAGCTACAGGAAGTTTTCCATTTGAAAATAACACTGCAATTGATCTCAGCAAAGGCACTAAAAAGCATGGAAATAATTACATATGTATGTATCAAACTACGGTATAGAATGTACTGGGTATTATTTTGTTCTACCTAATACTCTCCAGAAGCGTGTAAGTTTTTCCAGCAGTCAAAGGAGTCTAACTGGAGGGAATGTTGTCCTTGGCATTGCCTCATAACAGGATGCCTCCTGTTGGGAAGGTGAAGAAATTGCAGTGAAGAAAATTCACTGAAGAAATTGCAAAGATGCCTGAGCAGATAAGCTAAAATATGAAGTAACATGGAATCGCCACTGGTGTTTAGAAATACTTCATTCATTATTATATTATACTTCATTATTATATTGTACCATTTGATTGATATTGATTCCAAATGATGACTGGAAGAAGAATTATGTTGAAGAATTATAGAGATCATCAAAAAACTCAGCACTGCATATACAACTAGGCATAGCACAAACAGTGTAAAAAAAGCAAAACACATATCCAGCCTGGCCAAATAATACAGATTTCTGAGACAGATCATAGAGAAAAAGGCAAATGCTTATGTTAGAAAAAAATAGAAAGATGATGTAAAAATTTTAGGTATTCTATGAAAGCGTGTTTTTGAAGCAGCTACAGTGGTTTGGGTATACTGCATGGAAACCATCTATCTTTGGATTTTTAAACTTTAGTTATGAGCTCTTACAAGGACAGGTAAGTGCAGAAGGCACTAATACACATTACATACTAGAAGTTTAGACCAAAGTAAGGCATACTAAACTGTAAGAAAGTTTTGATCAAAGGAGTTTGATTAATCCTCAGACAAGTGTCTGATTCTGTGGTTCATCTAAATTTAAGTCTATGGGCTATGCCTCTGGCCTCAGGGAAGCAGGGACAGGATTGGTCTTGCACACATTTATTGCTGCCTCTGCTTAATATCAACAGTCAAGACAGTCATCTTTCAAACCAAAATGAAGTTCCAAAAGATTTTGGTACAACTGAAAGAGCCAGCATTTTATGGCTCTGTCCCTTACCTATTGCATTATCTATAAACTATGCCTTGTTGGAAAAGAGCTAATAGTCAGCATGGCATAGAACCAGTGTGTTATATATCAATATATAATGTAAGAATGTGTCATTCAATATGCTGCAAAACTTGCTATTAAGAATTAATCATTCCCCTTCTTGAGCAGTCTCTTCAATGCACTCCAAAAAGTTGCCATTTCTGAAAATACTCCTCATCAGGAAAATCTCTTAATAGAATGTGTGGGTCAGAAGAATACTGATTACAGAATTTTAATACAGACTTCAGCATGCTTTAGAAACAACTTTTGCCTTTTAGCAACCTAAAAGACTCCTTGCTGCGTCAGAGCAGAGGTCCACCTTGCCCAGTAATCAGACAGCAGCAACAGATGTTCCTTGGGGAAGGGTATGGAGGCTGGGCCACTCTCCACAGTCCATTGCCTCTTATTTTTTCTTGTTTTTTAATCTTTGGATTAGGTAAGTGGCAAGGTACAGCACTGTCAACTTCCATTTGCATCAGGTTTGTTGACCACCAGTTTACCTGATGCAATTTCAAATAGCTACTCCTTCTTTTAGTGTTGTGGGATTTGGTAACTATCAGTCGTGCACTCAGCCTACCTATTTCCTTCATGATTCTGCAAGCTTCAGTCATACCTCCCACCAACCCCTCTCAAATCCTCATGAACATCAGAGATCTCTTTTCTTTCCCTCTCTTACATAGCTCTCTCCTTCCTTGTGTCTGTCCCTCGAGGTATTTGTCTCATTGGGATTAGCCTATGTGAGCGCACCAAAAAGACAAGCAACCAGGCGTGGGGTAGAAGCTCTGGGAATGCCCTGGCACTGCTATCTCCTGTCACATCAGTCCAAGGACAGGGCAAAACAGGCAACACAGTGAACGAAGACAGGGAGTGAGGGCTGGCCTAGTAATTTAGTGACTCTGCCATTACAGCAAGTCTACCTGGTCCCTTCTCACAAAGGGATGGGGTTAGGAGACGTGTGGATATTCATCACTAGCCTTCAGGAGCTTCTGTGTCCTGCTTAAGTGATTTACTGATACAGTTCTGTGAAAACACAGGAAAAATAGTGTCCCACTCATGCTCAGGAAGAGGCATGAGATTTCAAGTTGAAATATGGCCACGTGCCTAGGACATCTGCCAACCACCATGTCCAGAAAACAGGAAGCTACAGAAGCAGCTTCTTTAGAGAGGATCTGAAGCACATGGAAAGGACAATGTCCTGTGGCCATTTCTAAGTAGTCAAACGTCTGCTTAGGTTCCCAGGGAGAGATGAAAATAAAAATCAATATGCGTACGATGAGACCATTAAGAGAATTTGATTTACAAGTATTTGTGTTCATTTACTGGGTGCATGTTACATAAATGAACGCTAATCTTAGGAAAACATCTCTTCATCAGGCAACCTAGCTGATTCCTTCTCAGACAATAGCCTCATATGAATAAATGACTTGACAAAGGCCCCTCTGTGCATCTAGTTTTATCAACCAATAATTTTTATCACTTTCCATCAATGTTTTGATACTTTGAGGAATTCAGCCTATAATAAATGTGTTGTAGATGTTCTAACAAGAAAAGAACAGATGCAAGTTTAGTGAATATTGAGTTTTAAACTTGTCTCATAGTGATTTGTGGCTGTGTCACTGCAAATATTTTTCAATGTCATTGCCTAAGCCCTGGCTGTCACTAACATGGTCAGCTGGGGAATAGAAGGCCTAACACTATGATCTCGGTATTAATGGGAGCTGTTGAGAGTGGCAAAGGTGATAAAGTATTGTTTAGTTATTGGTGCCATGCTTTTGCTGCAGGACATTATTATAAAACGTTGTGTTTTTTTTTTTTTTTGTCAGATTTCAATCACCTATCCAATAACATATTTAGAAACTTACTGCAAAGAGTCCTGAAAAAAAAATCGGATTATTTTAAAATTTACTTTTATTGGGTTTCTTAGATTTTAAACTACAAATAGAACTACTCAAACATAACATCTTAAACAAAAAAAAGATTTTAGACTGTCTCTGAAGTACTGTCTATTATTTTGCAGTTTAGCTGTAGTTATTTTTATGCAAATATTTTGGGTTTGAAGTTTAACTCAAACTAAAAAAAAATAAATCCCTGTGATCTAGGATGGATTGGAAGCTACTAAAGGGGCTATAATTCTGGTGATATTCTAGACCTCTGTATATCTGGTAGGCTATCCTTCCCCTTTGTGTGCATGTATATTTTATACTAATGTTAATGGAAGTTATGTGTGGATATTCGAGAGAAAGCATACACCATTTGGCAGGTAAATTTATGTGTCACTCTTTCTCATTATTCCCTAGACCAGTACAAGGAGAAATAGAGATATAAGATTTATAAAGCTTCTACAATATCCTGTTTTGCCAAATTGTATTCTAGCAAGGACATGACAGGATTACTTACTTCACCCTTGACACTTGAAGAACACAAATTAATGACTTGTTGTCATTGCCATTAAAAGTAGCTGTGCATGTTTTAAAGTAATAATTAAAATTGCCTGAAATTCAAGTTTTTTTAATCATGTGGCTAAGAACTTGATTTTAAACCTTCTGATGAATGCATTCACTGCTACTTTAAAGGAGGTACAGTACCTTTTTACAAAAAAGAATCTAAAATTAGATTATGAGAGTTTATATAGCTTTTAAATATCAAGCTGTCAGGGTTTGTGCAGGTAGAAATATTATAATTGAAGAATGATGAATAAAGAATTTGTATTAGAAAGAGATGATTTTCAAGTAAATTCATACCAAGTAGAATATAATGGAGACAGGCTTTTTGCCAGTGCTTTGGCTCTGCTGACCTCCATTTGCAGCAGACATTAGCTTGATAAAGCCGACACAACCTCAATAAAACACTAACAATGGAAAGGAGTAAATAGAAATCATATTAAGCAGCAGCAATATTGCATGAATTGAAACAAAAATTTAGGTATAATAGCCTTGGTGGGTTTTAATATTGTTCCCAATCACATCACAATATGAATCATATCATAGTGACTCTAAATAACATTTATCATCTTTAAATCTTCTCCCCTAGTAGACGTGTAGACGTCTCACATTATTTGAGAGGGCTTTTTTTTTTTTTTTTTTTTGAAGAGTTCATACATAATTAAATGTGCTGGAAGCAAAGGGTACAGAATACCTTGAGAAACAGTAACTTTGTGTTATATGTTCAATTAAATACAACAATCCCATATTTATCGTTATTTTGCTACCTTCCAGAAGTTAAATGAATAGAATAATAGAACAGTATTACTGAACAAAACTAAAATAAATCTAGATGGGAAATTTTATTCAGTTTTCAATTACTCTGTCATTGCTGAATTCTGGGTACAATCTGTAGAGCATGACAAAACGAAAGGAAGATTGGTCAAAAATATATTTATAGGGGATTAGAGGCTAAATATAACAGAAATATAGTTCAACTCATTTTGTTAGAAAATTATCTGTCCAAGGGACTATATCTTCATTTACAAGGAAAAGGTTTAATCCATCGTGTGGATTGACCTTGCTCTTCACCATGGGAATCTGGGTTTCAGGTTGTAGGAGTTCACTTTTCAGTGCATAAGAGCAGGCTTTAAACAGCCTTGGAAGACTCCAGACTCAAAGGGAAGAGGTAAGAGATAATGTCAAAACACCATTTTTTCATGTGCCCAGATTGAAAATATGGATCCTCAAAATTTCTCAGCACTCTACTCACCCCGAAAACTCCTGTGTTCTCCAGGCACCCGTAAGCCCAGCATTGCCTCAGTGGGAGGGCGAGGCCAATAAACTTCAGTAGTTTGCCACTGGATTTATATGTGATATGGGAGTCTGACAGCATGACCTGAACACGCCTTATGTGTGAAGTTTTGTAAAAAAAAACTGGCCAGATAAAATGTCTGTAATGGTGATGATGGAGTCATATTCTTCAATTTATGTGAAAAGTCTTCTCATTGTCAAGAAGACACCGATCTGTATCTCCCTGATTAAGCGTTACCTTTATCAGTGATAGAGCTATCTGGGAGGACCCAACTGCAAGTGTTGACATTGAGGGCAACATCTTGGAAGTGGACCACTTCAAGGGTGGTTTTTGTTTGTTTGTCTGTTTGTTGTTTTAGCAAGAGGACATGTCTAAAACAGGGCCTTGTCCAATAACTATCCCCTTTGCTCTTATAACCTGTGGGAAGCAGCTTGCTCAGGTGCTTAAATTCAGGACAAAGTTAATGGATGCAGACCCGTTAGTATGGAGA